>NW_017732140.1:466520-533717 GCF_001890085.2 Hipposideros armiger | reverse complement strand
GAGGGAGGGAGGGAGGGAGAGAGGGAGGGAGGGAGAGGGGGAGAGAGCGCGCGCAAGCGTTAACAACAAAAGAAATTTCTTCAACAGAACATTCTTGAGTTCAGATTTGTTTGTGGGTCTCCATAAACTACTTTGGATACTTGGAACTTGACAAAATGAAGCCACCATCTGAAGGACCCAGAACAGCCTAGCCGGAGCCCGTGAGGTCCACCTGTCCATCCTTACTACCACCCTAAGCGTGGCCGCTCTCCAGGAGCTGACGCCTGACATCTCAGCCCTCCTGATTCTGAGCAGGTCAGCCCAGTTGGCTTCAGTCTTTTCTGAAGCCTGCTATCTGCTAGTCACTGTTCTTTGGTGATGAGGATTCACAGCATCGGACAAAATGGACAGCACTTCTTGCCTCTGGGGTTGGAGGGTATAAATAAGACTCAAGATTTGTCAGATGCAAGCAGAGGTAGGAGACGGGCTGCTAGTCAGGATGTGCACGTGTGTAAGAGTGTGTGCACACACACACACTCATAAACAGGGTGGTCAGGGAAGAATGCATCACTGCAGAGTGACACCTGGAAAGCCCTGAAGAGCGAGCCCCGAGCCAGAAGAAGGGTCTGGAAAGCATCCAGAGGAAGCAGTAAGTTCACAATCTCCGAGGCAGGAGGTGACCCAGCACATCCACGGAAGAGCAAGAAGGCAAGGGGGCTGAAGCCCAAAAGAGCAGCGGGAAGGTCGACGGAGACACCCTGAGACGGGGGCCCAGCACGGGCAGGGCCTTACAGGCTACTATGAGGTCCTTCGGTCTCAGTCTGTGCTGCTAAATTAATGAGGCTATAGGTTTATCAAAGACACCAGACACCAGCTCTGTGTATCTATTTCCCCCATAATGTGTGTGAGGAACCAGATAGCTGTTTTCCTGTCAAGCCATCACGATTCCCAGAAAACATTCGTATCTGGCCATGTCTGTCTAACTGCGTGCCTGAGCGTGGCGGGAGGGGGAAGCCGGCTCTGGAGGCACGGCTTGGTCTCAGACACCAGAGGGGAGGGGACTGACCCCTCCCCTGGCCCGCTCCTCAGAGGTCCGGGCTGCAAGGAACACAGAGCAGACAGGCAGCATGTGCTCCCCTGGGCTGGTGCCGCTTCAGGTACCATGCTACTTTTCTCCTCGCCACCGCCCCATGAGGAGCAGCCATCGGCTCCATTTCACAGGTGAGGAGGGCGTGGAAACAGATCAGGTAAAGGGCGAAGGTCACCTCGCCATCTCACCCACGGAGACGCCACACCAGACTTGGACCTCCAAGGCCCGACACCACCCATTTTCAGTTGTGTCCCAGTTTTCCGACCTGACTGGCTCCTAAGGATGAGCTTGGGCCCCCAGGGCTGGCTTAGGAAGCGGCTCTGAGCCCCCACCCCACCAGGCACCCCTTTGTGTCCCAAACAGTCAGGCAAGCAGCTAGAACAGATGCTTCTAGATAAGAATTAGCCTCATTAGACCTTGTGAGGGTGAAACAGAACATTAAACACCCAACACAGGACTGCATTCATCAAAAGTCACAAATAGTTATTTAAGGCTCAGTTCAAAGTTAGTTAACAAGTCCAGCCTCACCCCAGATCCTGGAAGCAATTCGACAGACCGATCTCTGTGCCCCCAGAGTACCTTCTACCTTGAGCCCAAAGGCATTCTCACCTATGTCCCAGCACGTGGTAGGGGCTAGCAGATGGCAGGAAAATGATTTGAACCCCTGCATTATAATACAGGCTCCATCCTCAGCCAGGCAGCGGTGGCTGGTGATACACAGGCTGTGTGGGCCCTTCCTGCAAGGTTTCCCACCTGCAGGCTTGGAATCCTCTTACACACGTGCATGCGCATGCGCATGCACACACACACACACGCACGCACACACGCGCACACACACGCACGCGCGCGCGCACAAGCATGCATGCCCCTTGTGAAGGCCCCAGTGTATGCCAGACACTATTCTGGATGCTCAGCAAGACAACCCCTGCTCTGGAGTTCTTAGGCAGACCAGTAACCTGAAAGTTAAAAGCTATAAATGACATGTGTTCAAGATGAGACGGAAACAAAAATCTTCCAACAGTAATTTCATGTTGAACCTTTCCTTTAAGATAGAGATTCAGTGTAATGATAGGATCTCCAAGTGTCACTAAACCATCATTATAAGAAACATTAACTGTGTATGGAATGTACTGCTGGATTCTTTTCTAATTCAAGGTTATTTATTGCAAAACCCACTGATGCCTCCAAATACTTCTGCCATTTGAGAGCAATGAGAAATATTTTGGTAAGTGAAACGACCACATGTCAGCCCTCCCACAAAACATGGATACTTGACTGTCTGAACACTCAAAACTCTGCAGGAAAACGAAGGCAGCTGGCGAGGCCCTGTTCTGTCCTCCATGTGAACAGAAAGAGTGACACGCCACACTAAGTAAGACGCCTTGCCAGGAAGGCAGTATCGGCAAGGAAACCCAATTCTCAGCTGTGAAATCCTTGTAAGCCATGGGGCGGAGCATGCCAAGCCCACGTGGACAAGTGGCTGGCACCTGAATGGGCTTCGGGCTGGATTCTGCGTATGTACACCCATGAAGGGGGGCCAGGCACGAGGAACACAGAGGTGACCGACAGAGCTCTGCCTGTTACAGGGGCAGCAGTGGGTTAGCGTTGTGATGGGGTGGCGGGGGCACAGGCTGTGGGGGTGGAAGAGAGGGAAAAGAGCATTCTGGAAGGATAGCTGTCACACTCTGCTAGGTGATGTCCTACAAAGCTACAATGTGGCGATCCACAGCGCAGAGAAATTGTCCTGGGAATGAAGAAGGTACAATTCCTAGCTGGCCCCCAGTGGGCAGGAAAGGGTTTGTCATGTTATTTGAGCACCTGCGCAGCTCACCCACAACACTCAGCCGACACCCTCTGAGGTGGAGGAGGACCAAAAGGCCTCACTGTTCAAGTATCAAGTTCTTGGAACCCTAGAATTCATTGTGTTACACAGACCTACCGTGTGTATGCAATTCGGAGACAGGGCCGGCTATCAGAGGTGTATAGATGCGGCTTTGGGGAGGTGCTGTGACGTAGCAGAAAAAGTAGGCTGACCTGGACCGCTCACTACAGGTGTGTACTGGGTAAGGGGCTTTGGTGGCTTCCTTTCTGCTAAGGCATAAACCTGCTCCGGACACGGCAAAGGTGAAATAAAGCAACAAGTGCCTCTGGAATGTCCGCTTCTCAGGCGGGTCCTCAGCGAAGCCTGCCCTCTCCCAGTGCCCACCTTGTTTCTGAGCTGAGCTCTGCCTGCCGGTCAGCACCAAGCCAAGAGCCTAGATCACCGCAGAGTATCTACAAGTGTGGACTGGAATAAGTCATGAATGCAAGGCTTTCTGTGCTTAACACCACTTACATACTTACTAAGGATTTTCTGTGTGTCTAGCCCTGTGTGGGGTCTGCAGAGATAGATGACAAATGCCCTCTGTGGCCCTTATTCTAAGAAGCAGTCAAGCATTTCATCAAGAATCAGCTGACCCCTGCAGAGGCCTCATCAGAGCACAGCATCTGCACCAACATGTCACAGCATAAAGGTCTCAGCAGCGGAACCCTGGGGCCTCCTTTTCATTCAGACACCCTGCACTCTGCTGCACTTGTCATTTCGGACAAAAGTGACCCATGCTTTCCACTCCCAGGGGCATCATCAGCATGCTGACGCTATTTCTGGAGCCTGAGTGAAGGGCCCACCTCACGGGTTACGCGGCCTTACAACAAAATCCCTTGGAAAGGGATTCGTGGGAAAGCATGCAGGCTCTGAATACCACCTCTGCCACTTGGGCCACCACATGACCCCGGGAAAGTCGCTCTGCCTCTCTGAGCCTCCAAGGGGCTGCTGGGAAGCTTCAATGCGGTCACGTGTGAAAGCACTGGCATCACAGGAAGGGCTGCGCCCGCTCGGACTGTAACCACCTTCAGCCCAGGACAGAGCTTGTCACGCTGCCAGTCGTGACCCAGTCAGTCAGTCACTCAGAGTGGGTTGCCTCTTTTTGGAATAAGTAGAGAACAGAAAAGGCAACTTCAGAATGCTTTATACCGTTTTGTGAAACGTGTTTCAGTCCTATATACCTAACACGTTTCTGCACACACGGCCACAGTCACAACACAAGATTTATTTCCTTTTGCGAGTCAGGGGAAAGCGTCTGGAAGACACTGCTCCACAACAGCGTTTCCCAAACTGCACGTGGAGCCTGGAACCCTGAGAATCTCACTTGGAGGCACAAAACAGATAAGGAAGACGCTGAAGGCTCTGGTCCCGCCTGGCTCTTTCCTAACACCCTCCCCCCGTGGTCACGTGCTCCAGCCCCCATAATCTGCAGGGTCAGGGTTCAGTCACATTAACAGTGTGGGTGCAGCAAAGGGGTGCAGAGGGCATGAAAGAGCTGAGTTTTCACTGTGGCGAAACCACCATTTGTAAGGCAACGGGGCCCTTTGAGGCAGCCACTTCCACTTCGCACAGCCACACAGGCCAGCCCAGCATCCCACCCGCAGCCACTTCACGGCCTGATGTTGACTATTCCCCAGTGACACCAGGACTTGTGGCTTCAACTACCAGCTCCAACCTCCAAACCGTCGCTCCCTGCAAGAATTCAGCAAACTCACAACAGTCTCAAGGTCTGGGACAAAAGCAACAAACACCAAGAATCCAGGGCCCATTCCCAACAGTGCAGACGAGTCTGTTTAAGGACTGAGCCTCGTGTCGGGTGACATTCGGACGTTACCTTCTAAAAGTAAGCCTTTTGCCTCCTGAAGAAGGTGAGCAAAAAAAAAAACCAAAAAACAAAAGAAATCAAACCAGCTCTGGGTTCCCGGCAGCTTAGATTTACTATGCAAGGGAATGTCGGAGCCTGAACGGGCCTTTGCTTCTGTAGGGCTCCTTATGTAAGTCGAGGGGGGCTGGGGCGATCACCTTACAATGCCCCGCGAGGTTCAGCGGCGAGGTCTCCAGAGGAGGAAACAGGCCCGGGGAGGCTAACGGCCCTCACCAAGGCCACAGGCAAGTAACGAGAGGCCAGGGCTCAAACTGGCTCCGGAGCCACCCTTCCCACCAGTTCACTGAGAGACTGCGCACTTCGTTCCACAAAACTACTGCCAGCCTTCTCACCTGGCCCCTAAAACCAGTTTTCAGGGTGACATCCCACCCTTTCTTCAGGTGACCACATCCGCCTCTGTATGAAGACGTGCCCAGTCTACTGCTCTACCCCAGAACTCTCTGGAACCTCCTTTCTGTATGTCTACCCAAGATGTCCAAAGGCACCTCAAAATCCCCATGTCCCAAACCAGATCTATTAAGCATCCTGCCAAATCTGGACCCTCTGTGCTTCTGGTCTCAGCTGGTGGCACCAGCAACCCCTCGCCAGCTGGACACTCAAGAGCAGACCACGATTCTCTGCCTTTGCTTCCACAAAACACTCGTGGAGACCCACAGCTTCCCTCTCCCAAACGTCTCTCCACTTCTTACTCTCCACCAACCCCTGCAGCGTCAGCTCAAGCTCTCACCTCTTTCCCTTAATTTGTCTCTGCCTCCAAGCTCCCCTGCCTCTCGAGCAACATGAAATTCACTTCTGGATATAACCCACCTCCATCCCCTCCCCCAAGCAGAAGCCTTCAGTGTTCCCTGTGGCCCCGTCATCCTGCCCAAGCTCCCCAGCTTGACATCAAGACCCGCCAGGACCTTGCCTGCCACCGTCCGTCCTTTATTTATTCTCCGACACAACAAGCCGACTGCTAGAACCCTGCTAATTCTGCAACAGCCTCACCTCAGGCCTTGGCCCGGGCTCATGTGTCACCTGTTCTCTGTGACCCCTAAGCCTGGGCCCAGGGCCTCTGTCCTCCCTCCCGTGCTTCAGAGACAGCACTTGGCACAAGCTGGGTGGCTGACCATGGACACGTCTCTGTGTCTAGATAGCCGCTCCTACAGGCAAGCGCCGTGTCTGCTCACTGCCTGACCCTGGGTCCCAGGGCAGTGCCGGCCAGACCTGTGCTGAGTGACATCTCATTTAATGGAGGGGAAACACGCTCTGAAGACAAACAGGTCCCAGACACCGTTTCTCCCCAGGAAGGAGTTCAGAGGGACCAGTCAGAGTCACAGGCAGTAATAAAAAGAGAGCTAACAGCGCCAGCAGATGGCCGCAGTGCCAGGCCTCGGAAAGCAGAGGCAGCTCAAAGGCAGGGCAACTGGGGGAGAAGATGGGGGTGTCAGCTGAGCCCTGAAGGAAGCTGGCCACAAGCACAGTGGAAAATGGGCGGGGACATGTGAAAACATAAACACGCAGTCTTACCAATCAATTAGGTAGATATCTGGAGTTAAGTTGTTTTTCTTGAAATGAGCAAATAATTTCGGCAAATTTTCTTCAAAGAATACCTCAAATGCAGCAAAATAGGTCAACATCTGGGGAGGCAATGTGAAATACACAAATAAACTAATTATCACACAAGTTTGCAATCTACAAAACAATGTACTTACTACACCCTCAAGATCTAAAGCAGTGTCTCCTGTGCAGTTGCTAACACACTTTGGTAACTTGTCGCGAGGTATATAAGCAGTTTCTAACACAGGCGCACCTCGCTTTACTGTGCCCCACCACCACGCTTTGCAGGTATTGCTCTTTACAAACTGAAGGCTTGTGGCAACCCTGCATCAGCAAGTCAATCAGCGCCATTTTTCCAACAGGCACCGGCGATGGTCAGCTTTTTCTAGCAGGAAAGTACTTTTTAATGAAGGTATGTACATTGTTTTATAGACCCCGTGCCACTGCACACTTAACAGACTGCAATATAGTGTGAACGTAGGTTGTATGTGTACTGGGAAGCCAAAAATGTCATGGGACTCACTTGACTGCGAGACTCGCTTTACCGCGGCAGTCTGGACCTGAGCCGCATTCTCTGAGGACGCCTGTAAGCACACCTTCTAAACGTCACAAGAGCATCACTAGCTACATCTTCTTATTTCTTCAATTTATAGGTAAGAAAACTGAAACCCAGAGCAGTTACAGTGTGCCATGTGCGGTCACATCGTTAGTGTGTGGCTGCGACCTGAACCCATGCCTGGACCCTGCAAAGGCCCAGTCCTCATCGGCTCATTCCTTTCCGAGAACCAGGAATGAATTAAGTGTCTAACGTGGTCTGGAAAAGCACACGCGCTCACGCCCAACCCCCCGCATTCCCTGAGGAAATGTAACACCGTTATCTGAAGCAGGGCGGCAGCATGAAGGGAGGAAACACGAGGGAAAAGCAGGCTGTCACAACCTGCGCTGACCGGCACGTGCTTGTCAGCTTCTGACAGGGTTGGCAGGGAACGAAACGCACAGAGCAGGGGGCTGTGGGACAGAAAGCGCGGCTACCGGATTAGGGGCGAGGCACGCGGAGAGGCCGCCCAGTGCAGCTCCGCCGTGTGCCCGCCGGAGGCCTGCGGGCAGCTGGCAGCTGTCGAGTGTTGCCTGCTCATCTTACGGCAGATGGTGCGTACTATGGACCCACCTCCAGGGGCACGTGAGGGGCCTCCCAGGTAAACTACAGCCATCTTTGTGCATAAGGCTCGGCACAGAGGTGAAAATGAATCAATGAAACCCCTCCATTCATCCGCTGCTGCCTCTGTCAAATGAAGGAGCTGACCTTACGCGTCTCCTGTCCCATGTGGGAGCACGCTGTATGAAGCCCGGGGCAGTGGGAAGCAACGGGGTTCCGTTACACCATGTTCTATGCCACAGACCCATAGAGGGGCCTGCTCCTGACACAAGTGTGCATGTCTGGTAGGAGCACCCCTTCTGCATGTTTGGAGAATATATTTTCAGAAACCCTTTCTGAAAGAATGTATTCAGAAATTCATACATATGGCCATTAACTATGTGTTTTTAAAATTCAACACAATGTGCAAATAATCCTCCACCTTATACAGTGTGCCTTATTCTAAATATCACTTAGTAGAGGGAAGATGCATTTTTTTTCCTACAGAAAAGACACAGTGATCAGGCACCTCTTGCTGTGTGTAGACACAGTGCCGGGACACATATGCAGGGGATACTCACAAGGCCATGGTCCACTCGGAAAAACGCCATTTGACAGGGTTTATTCAAAAGATTAGAAAAAGCAATGAAGGCATCTGCAGTGTCTAAGTTCAAGATCAGCACTGCGGCGATAAAGGACATGCCCTGGACCTGAGGAAGGAGAGAAGGCGCGTCAGCCACAGCAGCCCACGCATCAGAGCCCAGCTCTGTCATTATATGAGAAGAGGAACCCACATGCCCTCGTGCTAGAAGGGCCCGCAGCCACCCACCCACCGCCGCCCACCACAAGTGGCACAGCCTCGGTTCTGACACGCTCTTCCTCGGAAACACTGCGCTGGTCTGCTCTCCTGCAGCCCGCTCCCCACGTCCACATGGGAAACCACCAACCAGCCCCTCGCGCATTTGCCATTTGAAACACTGCCCTCTAGAGTGGATGGTTTCCTGGTGCCATAGAAATGCATGTCTAATGGAACATGTTAAGTCTGTTAGCATGCATACACACATCTACTAAGCCGCAGACATCGGCAGCAGTTTCAAAATGCTTACTGCTAAAGGCTCTTTGCATTTGATGCTGAAAAAAAAACCCACATGCAAAAAATGAAAATCAAATCCAATTAAAATGTGATGACAGCCACAGAGCAGCCGAGCCTGCCCAGTTTCTTTACAAGGAAACGCAACAGGCTTCTCACATTCAACAAAAAAATGAGGGCATTCAACTTGACATCTGCAGCTGAGATGTGCTGGGCAATAGCCTGGGACTTCCTTTACAGGTGGTAATATTATAAAATATTGAACAAGTTCACTTACATAGCCCACATCCGGTCGGTAACAAGTGTACGCGCCCAAAATACTGTGCAGCATGTCATGGTACGGGCCGCCCTGAAAGGACCAACACAGCGAACAACACATGCAGAGGTCTGGTTAGTGCTCAAGGTAGGACTGCCGCCGCCGCCGTCACGTGCAGTCACACTGCTGTTTACAGAGGGGGAAGTCGTTGCCAAGCGCGATGCTAGCAGCTCCACTATCATGTAATTAACACATGAGCTACAGATCCAGTTAGCAAGAGAGTCCGTGGCTCGGCTACCAAGCTGCTCTGAGAAAAGCAGGTGAGTCAGGTGTAGCACCTCACTAGAAAACTGTCCTCTGAACTTGCCTCCTGCTGTGTACTTGCGTTCCCCTTCTGAGTTCGCCAGGTGACCAGGTTCCCCAGGGTTCTCCAGAGCAGGTGAGTGCTAACTGCAGTCCTCACTCTGCCTCCAGGCGGGGCCCCTCCCCGGAGCCCCCTGCCTATGGCTGTCTTTGTTTCTTCTGTTTTTCCATACAGCAAGTTTAGGAAACACTCTCTAAATCTTAAGTCCTAATAGCCTCCTTTTTATTCCAAACATTCTCCCAGCTCTCCCATCCCTCCAAGATTTCCATTCGTTGCTGTAACTCCTCCTAAAAACGAAAGTGTTGCAATTTCTGTGTTCTAATTGCGCACAGAATCGCTTCACGCTGATGTCAGCATGTGAGGACTGACCCGGTCCAGACAGCACACTGACTTCTTCCGTGTAGCCACAGTTAACACAAGGAACACAAAGTGTACACGGCGTGTGACTAGGAAGTCACTCCCTATGTGGCTTTCAAAAGAATGCCATGGCCCAAACCATCACATTCGGACATATAAAAGAAGAGACACTTGCAGAACAAAGAGGGACAAGAGAAGAAAACAGCAATGGGAGGGTAACAAAGAAGGCTAGAGGGAAAGAGAAGGGGACAGGGAGGGGTCTCGGTGGCAGCACCAAATGCCCACCTGAGGACTGGTGTCCTCACCAACTGTCACCACGTTATATCTGGTCCAAAGCCAAATGGAAAATACAAGAGCGCTACACTGAACTTTTCTAAAGCTAAATGTTTTTAACTTCGTGATTATATCCTTCTCACTTTGTTGCTAAATGTCCTTTCTTTGATGAAAATATGCTAATAGACGGCGGTTCCTCATTTTAAACGCCCTTAGCTTGTTCTGGACATTGCATTGTTTCCCCGTCCCCTCACCCCACCCTTTATTTTTTTAATATTGCCCTTTTATAAAATCTAGACTTTGGGGAACCACAGACTGAGAGAGACACACCCAAAGGAAGCCACAGGGAAGAGAGAAGCCACTTGTCCCTAACCTCGCCCCAGAAGAGACCTCTAAAGCGCCTCCTCCTGCTCTTCCTGCACCAAGATCACCACCCAGTGATTCTCAAGCCAATGGAGCTGAGTCCCCAAGAGACGCGCCACGGAGAACGCCTGCGTCCCAGGTGTGGGAAAGGCTGGACCTCGGCTGGCGGCAGCACCCTGGGGACCCTGTCCCCGGCACTCTGCCCGCCCTTCTCGGCCACACTCCGTGTGTCTCCAAGCTCTGCCCTCCGCTCTTTCTCCAGAGCAGGGACTGCCTGGCAGCTGGCTCCTGCTCAGAGTAGCCAGTAGTTAGTAAGTAGGGTCCATGGAATTGAACTGCACCCCCTCTGTTCGTTCCTCCAGCGAGGGTCTCTCTCCCAAAAGAAAGTGGGGATTCCTCAGCCCATCAGCTGTCTGATGTTCCCATTCTCTGGAATGTATTTCCACTCCTGGTCAGGCTGTCATTCAAACCTAGTCCAAGTGGAGGCTAAGAGCCGCTTCCCCTGTGACACCGTTCCTGACCCCTCCCCACCGCTGTAGCACCAGGAGAGTGAACCTTTGCTTCTCGGCGCCGCTATCAAGAGTGCCAGGGACACACCACATTCTAGCAATGTTCATGTGTCAAACCTCTGCATCTCCCGGCCACTTAACTGATCTGCTCTGATGTACCCCACTATCCTTTCCTGGTTACCCAGCATTGCAAGGTCTGGTGCCAGAAACATGGGTGTGACAGCATTAGCCTGGGGAATCCCAGGTTACTGTGGGGGCAGCGAGGCAGCTGGACAGAGGGGTTGGAAGCCAAGAGATGCGTGGAGGCAGGTGCAGTGACCCACAAACGATGAGGGTCTGACTAAGTAAAGGAAGTGAAAACAGAGAAGGGACAGGCTCAGAGACACCTCAGAAGCAGAACTGGCAGAAACCATTCAACACTGGACAAGGGAGGGCTCAAACAAGACCCCAGGTAAATGTGTGCTGGGTGAAAGAGAAGGTCTTCAGACACCTGTACTCCCATGACTCCACAGCCCGCTGCTGATGGCCCCGGGCCCTGCCTTCCAGAACTGGAGGCCCATGGGGAAACGCCACTTTTCTCTTTACTGCCATCCAAAAGACAACCTTCCACCCACCGCTTCAGGGCCCAGCGGTATCACCATTCTCTGGTCTACCTGCTCAGAAACCCCACCCTCACTGCACCCCAAGTCTGTCAAGGCTCTCCCTTTCTGCCCCAGGCTGGAGCACGCTGAGAGCATGTCTGTGTGTCATCCTAAAAACAGAGGCAGCGCCTAGGATGCACAGACAGATGCAGCAGCACACGGGGCCTTCTGGGCCAGTCCTACAGGGGCTTCTGACACATATGTTTCAAAGGAAGGAAAAAACCGTCTTCAAAAGCAGAAATATGGCCACATTAAATATTTGTTTGAAAGCATCCGTTACCCTTATTTTTAAAAGTCTAAGTGTATTAACTGCCCTCCCCCTGCACCCCCCAAAAACCGCAAGTACATTTCAAACTTGATTATAAATATACGCAATTTGACATCTATGAATTATAAACATACTTATAAACCACAAATCGCCATCACCTACTTGCTGGAAAATGCAGAGATTAGGGAATGTTCTAGAAATGTCCAGTTTAATAAGCTCCAGGCTGGCTTCTCTGTCTGCTGCTGAAAAACCGGCATCTACGAAAAAAATCAAGAGTCGTTACACCTCTCAGAGGGAGTACGTGGCGGAATTCCAGGGCTTTGATGTTTTGTGGGAATGAAACAAGGAAAGGACATTCTCAGAAGTACATGAACCTGATTACAACTGAAAGCACAGGGCCCAGCTACAGAGTTTGTAACAGTCTGTCGAGTTTCTTACTTCAACTGCAAAAATCTCACAGCACCACCTAAGGCTAGATCATCATCAGATATCATCTAGAGTCCACATTTGGTATTGCCTTCCGTCAACAAAGGAAGCAATAGGACAAGTAAGGGGATCTACACAGATGAATGCTAGGCCCAGAACACAGCAGAGAATCATCACTGGATCTAAAACATCACTGGTACACGCTTAAGACGACATGGGCATTGTGGCAGCGTCACATTCGTGTACTGTTTCCAACAAGTATGTACAAATAACTTCGTTGATTTTTTTGAATTCTCATACCACGCAGATGGTATAGAAAAAGATCAGTAAAAAACATACTACTTCACCAGTGGAAGTACCATTCTTGTGTGGAATCTAGCAAACACGCAGTGTTCCCGTCTCCTTGGAAGTAGTTCCGATGCTCCCCGAAGCCAGCGCTCCTGGAACCCTGGGTGCCAGGCGATGGTATGCACCGCGTGCGTGTGGATACAGGGAGCGGGGGTGATTTCCACCAGCTCTCCAGCATGTGCAGAACACAAACGCCTCACAGGACCTGCCATGGTCTCTTTCTTATGAAAGTGTTTTTCTTTAACCTGCTTGCTCTAAAAAACTCCCTTTTCCAGGAAGCCTTTTGTTGACGTGCACCAAGCACTTCTTCGGTTAAGTAAACTCCCACTGGCCGAGCAGCCCCAGGCTTCAGACATACCTTCATTCTCCACTTCAGAGCCTCCCATGCTGAAGGACCGCCACCTCTCCTTGGCTCGGGCCAGGCAGATGTCAAAGAGCTCTGGAAGAAGAGCCCCTGGGTAAGTCTAACGTCACGTGTGAGCATGTCCTCTCCAGCCACCTTCTCTGAATAGTTCAACTTCCACTCCAGACCGCACACTTGCTAAGGACGCTTCTATAATCCCCCACTTGCCCTGAAGGAACGTCTAGTGTCATCACAGACATCACCAGATACAAAGAAAGGACACAAAACACCACCACGCCTGGTAGCTACTCCTATTACACGGCCCACCCGTAGTGCTGTTGTGTTCTGATTTGCTTGTGAGTGTGTTGCCTCTACCAGCCTGTGAGCTCCTTGGGGTAAGCCCATGAGGGTCCCTCGGTCACATCTGCACTCAGAGCAAAGGGCACTGGAACATACACAGACCCGCACAAGCGATGAACTGAGTGATGAAGGGCAGGAGAGACAAGCGGAAAGCCCGCCCACCTGGCTTCAAACACAGACAAGGGGGCCGGCCTCCCCATGGCACAGCCCTCCCAACATGGCTGCCTGAAGCAGGTAGGGGTGCAAGCAACAGGCAGAGGTTTCAAAGAAGGATGGTCGTGGCAGAGAGGACTCAAGACAGGTCTCCTACAGACGCCTCCAACCCCCCGCCACACACTTCCCAGTCCCCACAGCCTGGATCACTAACGATCGCTACCCAGAGAATTTTTATCACTTTATTTTCTCCATCACTATTTTTGGGAAATAGAGCAGAGCACATCTGCTTTCCGGGCAGTGCATGTTATTTTATTAAAACAAAACTAAATTCTAATAGTATTATTGTGCTCCAACAAGTCAAATACTGATTAATGGCCTTTTTCTAGCCTTGTGAAGGACCTGACTTACCATCCATGCTAGTCTGCCAGGGCAGAGGAGGGTACAATTATGAAATTAACTTTATCTTTCCGTTACCCGGAAGGCAGCATGTACCTTAACTCAAATGCTGACATGCACTGAGCTGGAGGCTAGAGGATTTGGGGAACCTCTGCCCCTCTCAGGCTCCTGGAGCTGGGCTCAGCTTTGATCATTTTGGGAGGAGATGGAGGAAAACAGCTGTGTGGCCCCTGACCACTGGGAACCACTTCCCAAATGAGGAATTTGACAGGTAAAGCACTGATGCTGGCAGCCTCAGGGCAATGCTGGCATTCAGTGTGAGGGTTCTGAAGTATCTCTGTGGCTTTACTGGTGTGTTTTTGAGGAGGGAAGCCGGGGAAGAGATGTTAGAACAGCAAATGCACCTTCTTCCCAGACCCAATTTCAAAACACAAAGCTAACTGCCCTAAGAGTGAAATTCTAATAGTACTATTAGGTTGACTTTCAGCAAGTTCCCAATTGCACAACCACAAAAATCTGGGGTTTCCCAAATTGGACCATGGGCTTCAGTCAGCTAGGGCGAGCATGACAAGCCTGGCTCCATCCCACACCAGCCACAAGGCTGGGGCAGTCCCTAACCTTCTGTTCAGGGTGCTCAACTGTCTCAGCAGGAAAGTAAGGTCAACAACACCTGTTGTCAATATCAGGTAAGGCCTGTAAGTAAAGAACCTAATACGATGCCTGGCCTCAACGGCCAGCATTCACGGTCATCTGTGTTCTCAGACTGGCATCAATATGCAGTAAAACTGAGATGAAGTAGGACCCAAAAAAGGTGGCATTCATTCATTCATTCATTCATTCATTCATTCATTCATTCACACTTCCTGACGGCTTGCCATGTGCAGAGAGCTGTGCTAGGACTGGTGACAGAGGAGAGAGTATAACAGGTTGAGGCCTCAGCTTCCCAAGCACCAATTCTAGTGCAGGCAGCTAATCATACCAGAAAGACACAATTCAAATAAAATGAGCCAATATCAAGATTCAGACAAACTTTCAAGATATGTAAGTGGTTAATTAGCTGTTTGGCCCAATCTACTACGATATGGTCTGTACAAGATTTTAATTTAAATAAAACCAACCCAGGCATCAGTGAGAAGCAAAAGTTACACACACATGCACACGCACACGCACACACACTGCATGACATTCAACTGGCTTAGACAGAGTTGTTGATAGTTTAGAAAGTTTTCAAGAACAAAGACTGAAATAATTGCTCAGCAATTTCTCCAAACCTCTACTTCCGGGGATGCTTGTTAAAAACTATGTATTTCCACAAGTCAAATGTTACACATCTTCTCACATTAAGATGTTCGAGTTTGGGCAGGTTAGGGTTAGCCAAACATGGAGGTGTGAGTAGGTTGCTCTGCACAGAAGACAGCTGCCACCCACCAGCCAGCTGGCATCGTTCCAGGCACAGAGCCCTGAGTGGCCAAAGCTGCACTAGCAGGACAAATGAGAGTCTGACGGGAGAAACAGTAACAACATAAACTCCAGCTACAGAGAGAAGACACAAGTCAATCTGCTTTCAACTCAAAGGCCTTCTATAGGGTAAAGTGCCACCACCAACTCCACAAGCATTTACTGGGCATGAGTAACAAAGACGACGAGAAAGGAGCTCCTGTCTGCTGCAGCTTAGCCTGCGGACAGGAAGACAAAAGGAGAAAGTAACATCTATCAGGCATTCAGCACTGGGTTCCAAGTCAGAGGCCTGGAGTGGATTTCACCCAAAGCGCAGTGCTGGGCACAGATAGAGAGAGTGCGAGAACCCAGCCAGTGGAGGCGACGCACACAGACTGGGTGAATGCACGCAGCCCAACAGTGAGTATGGAGCTCCCCTCAGCTTCTAGACTTAGCTACTAGAACCTCGAGCACCCCGTCCAAGTGTCATGTTGTCTCTCTCAGGTGCTTATGTATAAGCTGCCTGGGGAAAAAATGCCACAATCAACAGCACCCCAAATACGATACGTACCTCCACAGAAAAAAACGCACCTCCCTTCCATTTTCTTGTCCCAATCAAGCTTTGCTTTCTACAGGGCTTTGAGAAGAGACCCTAACATGACTCCGCCCACTGATGCTATGCTGATGATGTCACAGCTGTAGGGGCTACCACATCTCTTCAGAGAAGATGATAAGTATCAGGAAGAGGGCAGGCGTCTTCTCTGAACTACCAGATACTGAAGCACCTGGGAGTGAACCCAGGCTGCCCAACAGTCTCTTCCCCCCAGAGAACAGCCACCTGGCCTCTCAAAAGACGCAGCTTCATGGCAATGGCTGCCTTTCTTCCTAACAGGGCAGACAGACAGAAGCCACCGACCCAGGGGATGGGCTCCTCGAGCCTAGAATCATGCAAGTCACTCACCGTGGGTGATGTTTAACTCGTTGCCAATGGCTAGGCCCCAAACTTTGCCTCTCACGCTGGGAGGGATTCCCTGCCACCATAAATCTCGAACTTTTCTCGAGCACCACCTGGATGGAAAAGGAAGCGTGAGTTTACAGGTTTGTTCTCAGCAAAGAACTCTCTCTCTGCCGAAGTGCCCAGCCCCAAACCACAGGAGCAGGGGGGTACAGTCGTGTGTCACAGCCCCCGCCCTTGGGGAGCTCACAGCCCAGTGTTCCATAGAGATCAGATCAACGACCACCTCCACTGGGCACCTACTGCGACAGGTCCGCCAAGGGCACTGCACAAGCAGGGAGGGCACGGGGCACTGTCCTGGAGCAGCATCCTCAGTAACCAGCAGCAATTTAAGCAGGTGAAGGATTGAAAGGACTTTCTGAGCAGAAAGCACGCAACAAGAAATAAACTTGCGGGCCGGCCGAGTGGCTCAGTTGGTTAAGAGTTAGCTTAAGAGCACAAGCTCTGAGCAACAGGACTGCTGGTTCGATTCCCACATGGGCCAGTGACGCTCTCAGCTGGTGAGAGGACGTGCTCCTAACAACAAAGTTGCCTGTTCGATGGTGGGCTACACCAACCCACAACTAAGACTGAACTCAGCACCTCGAGCTGAGCTGCCACCCGGATGGCTCAGTGAATAGAGCATGCGCTCTTAACAACAAGGCTGCCGGTTCGACTCCTGCATGGGATGGTGGCTATGCCCACCCGCAATTAAGATTGTAACACAGAACCTTGAGCTTAGAGACCCCGAGCTGCCGACGGGCAGCCAGATGGCAACTGGTGCCCTCCACAACTAAGATTGAAGAACAACAACTTGGCTAGTCCCCCTCCCCCAATTCCCCAATTTAAAAAAAAAAAAGAAAGAAACTTGCTGCGACGGGAACCTGGCACCAGCTGGACAGGAAGCGAAGGTGCCAGGGGGCACTGCAGCAGAGCGGTGGGTGGAGGACAGATCCAAAGGGGGAGCCCTGTGAGCAGAGCAGCCAGCCACCGCACGCCTACACACAGGTGGCGCACTCGGGGGTGAGCTGCCGAACTGCTAAATCAGAACACGCTGAATACATGAAGTCGCTGAGGGCTGCTGCTTATGACACCACTGCCAACAGACCCAGACAAAGGTGCCAGGTTCCCCTGGTGCTTCTCCGCGCAGCGCAGTGGGGAGAGCATGGGCTGAGACAGCAGAACCAGGTCTGCACCCCAATTCCATGCTCCCCTGTGGGACATGGAGCAGTTACTCCAACATCCAGAAAATGAAGCCTCCCCGCAGAAGGGCCATCGTGAAGATTACACGGGATAAAGCAGACACACCCAGCACGTGCCCAGCACCTACACGGCAGCTGCTGTGCAAGTGCATGCACCTGGACCACATCCAGCATCAGCGTGGCGGCTGGACCAGGGCTGGCTTCTGCAGCCACCAGACCAGCGAGACGGCCCAAGGTTCTGAGGCCCTCAACTCTTGTTACTGGGTCCCACATGAGAACGAGTGTTTCCTGACTGCGTCCAGCCTATTAATGACACTGCCTAGAAAAGCAGGCTCTAGGAATACCTCGTTTCCCTAGTGGAGATTTTCACCAGGACCTGTCATAAGAGTGAGTGACATCCAGGTAAGTGCCAGGAGTGAGTCCCCAACATCCCGACATATGGTTTAGGTTAAAAGGGACAGTAAGGGAACCTGGCATCCAAGCTTCCTGGCAGCTCCTGCTTTTGGGGAGAGGCCCAAAATGAGCCACCAGCCTCTGTCCTGGGGCTGCTGTGCACACACTGCCCCAACCCATCCTGAACACTCAGGAAGAAAAGATCCACAGCTGTCCCTTGGGCGTAAAGATGACAGCAGCTGCCAGACTCTGCTGGGTACTGACCACAGGGTGTTGTCATCTAAGACCCGGGCCCCATTGTCAGACAGAGGACAACAGAAGCAGTGAACCCAGGGGTTTTCTGCAGTCCCCCGGGCAGGAACGTCTTCCTCAAGGAAGACTGAGCTTTCAAGAACAAAGAGCTAGCTGGATGAGGAGTGACTGGGCAGGAGCACTGCAGGCAGAGGGACTGGAACATGCAAAGGCCCTGAGGCTCGCTACCAAGAGGGCTTTGTCCAACTGAAGGAGAGATAAAAGGTGAGGCAACAGAGAAAGGGAGAGATTCCAATTTTACATAGTAAAAGAAAGTTGCTGAAATTTTAAGTAGGCAAGTGACCCAGACTTGGGTTTTAGAAGATGCCTCCGGCTGCTGAGTAGATGAACTGGAAGGAGGGCAGGGGGGCTTGTCACAGGATCCAGGCAAGGAACGAGGCCTGAACCAAGGCAGGGGAAGGGAGACTCTGCGTCACTTAAACCTATTAGGACATCTCACTGTAGGCTGTGGTATGAGCTGTGATTATGTAGCTGCTACCTACAGGTGCCAGAAGAAGTGGGTTACAGTCTAGGGGCACCCACTGCCATAGCTTACATCGTCTCCCAGTTCGGCAAAATCTCATTGTTCCAAGTGAGGACAGCGTTTCCGATGCTTTCTTCTAACCGGCATCTCTCTTCCAGCTGCTTTTTCCTCCGCTGGGCTTCTTTCAGCTCTAGAAATCACAATTGAAAATAAGGAGAGAAGTAAACGTCTGCTAACTGACATCCACCATTTTCAAGCGAGGTGATTTTTCTCAGAGTCATGCTGCAAAACCCCCAAGACGATGGCCCTGAATGGGGAGCAGCGAGACCGTCCCCCGACCCCAGGGCTCGTTTCATGCCCTACGGCGTTTAGAATGCTCAGGCGGTATCCATCTTTTAGTAAGCTTTAAAGTATGACATACATACAGAAAGGAATACAAATAAAACATATCAACTATCACGAAACAGACCAACCCAGGAAACTACCACCTCAACCAAAACACAGAAGGCAACCCGAACACCAGAGGCCCCTTGCATGCCCCCTGCTCCGTCCCCTCCGACTATAACCTCTGACCTCATGTCTCACAGCTTAAGCACAACTCTTAGTGTATAAATAGCAACTCTGAGAAATACCACACATTTAATTTACATATGATTTTGTGTTTTATTGTGGTAAAATATACATAATATAAAATTTACCTTTTTAACCCTTTTTAAGTGTCCAGTTCAGCGACACTAAGCACTCACATTGTTGTGCAACCACCACCACCATCTCCAGAACTTTCTCATCTTCATAAACTAAACCTCTGTCCCCATGAAACACTAGCTCCCCCGTACCCACCCCCCGCCCCAGGCCCGCACCCTTGTGGCTCTGTCTCTATGATTTTGACTACTCCGAGGACCTCGCAGAGGTGGAGTCACACACGATTCGGTGTTCTGTGTCTGGCTTCTATCACTGAGCATGCCATCCTCAAGGTTCCTCCATGTTGTACAGCATGTTCCAGAATGTCCTTCCTTCTTCAGGCTGAATAATATTCCTTTGTGTTACAGACCACATTATGTTCATTACATATACTTTTGAAACATCCTAGAGCCACAGGGTTTTAGGTGCTACAAGGGATTTTATCAACTCCCATGACATCGGTGTGAGCAAGGACCACAGCCCAGACGAGGGCGAGACCCACCGGTCACTGCTGGCTGAGCCCTTCTCCATTCCAGGACTGTCCTCCAACAGCCTCTTTTCTGCTGTCAAGTCAAAGCGTTATCACCTTGACTAAAGTACCAGGCATGGCAAGTGAGCACACGCACACGTTTCTGATGGAAAAGTACCAATTTCAAAATATTAAAGCATTCAACAAAGTTCAGGTTCTAGTGCTCCAGATGGTAAAAAGAAAATATCCAGACAGGCACAAAATCTTGTGTTGCCTTACATAAGCAGACACGTGTGAATTCCATTACCTCTTTTTTTGGCCTGAACCACCATTTCTTCATACTGCTGTCTGTGCTTCTGAGCTTCTTCCACTGGCTTCGCCGGGAGATTTCTTGATAGAAAATAAACGATTTTGCACCATTATAAATATCAAATAAAATTTTTTGAGAAAGAAAACTTGAAGTATTATTTTCAAAAAAACGAAAAGCTCAAAGACCAAAAACTAAATACGTTAAGACGACAAAGACAGCTCTTTCATAGAAATATTTTGTTACCAAAGTAAAATAAGCTCATTGTTAAAAAATTTGAAGTATAACAATACCCATAATTCTAATAGAGATAAACATTTAATCTTTCAGTGTTTTTCACCCCAATCTCCAAAGAAAGTTTGATTTGACCACAATGCACTGATTAGTGTCGACATCTACCCTTGAAGGATAGCATATATTACATATGTGTATTACATGTGCATATTACATACACATATTACATATGTGTATGAAGACATTCCCTGGCCGGTTTTTTAGGTGTGCGAGTTTCATGTCAGCTATGTGGGCCATCTGCTTGTTTTTTATATACAAATGTACACCATAGTTCTCAGCAACTTCAAATCCTGTTTAAAAAATAAAATGCATGCTCTCTTTTAGAAATGTGCTGGTGCATGTGCCGGCACTTGACCACTGGGAGGACGGCAAGGTCTGGCTGCTCGTGCTCCTCACACAGTGCCACCCACACCCCTGGGATGTTCGGAACGCCTATCATTCATTTCCTGTGGGAGAACACGGCACCGTTTCGCACAGTTCACATTTCAGAGAGCATTGTAAGGACTCGTCCTCACAGGGACTGGCTTTTACCAAGTCTCCATCTACCTTCTTAATCCTCAATTTCAGAGGTTCTCTCCCCATCTACCCACAGAGCCACAATTTCCAAGGACCAAGAATTAACAGTACAAGACATGCTTCTTCTTTAGATTTCACCAATTTGAAATTTCAGGGTTGGCAGGAACCTTAGGAATTCTAGCCCTATATTTCACAATCTTCTATTTTTTAAGCAGTAGAATCTTTCTAATAAAACAAAATGCTCTATGGAAACTCAATATTTCAAAAGAGATACAAGGTGTGATCAAACAACACGATGAAGGTTTAAATTAAAAAAAATTTATTTAAATGTAAAAGACATTAATCCGCCTCAAAATACTCCCCCTCGCTTCAAACACACTTACCCCATTGTTCTTGCCACTTTCTGAAGCAGTTCTGGAAGTCCTCTTTCGTGAGTGTCTTTACTTGCGCTGTTGTGGTTGCCCTGATGTCCTGAATCATTTTGATTTTGGGAAAGAGCCAGAGGTCACACGGTGTCAGATCTGGTGAATGAGGTGGATGAGGACACTCTGTAATGTTTTTATTTGACAGGAATTGCCATATGCCAGAAGCGATGTGTGACACGAAGCCCTTCTGTTGTGATCACAAAATATGGTAACTACTGCTACCGAGTGCCATCCAATGGAAAGGCAGGATCTTCAATATGGGAAGCAGCACCTCGAACCTTAGTAACACTGTGTGACAAGTTTCAACTTGTTCGGTGCAGTCAGTCAGGTGTGAGCTATGGTTGAGAGAAGGTGTGTTTTAAACTGTGCCGTAAATCATCTTCCATCCTGACAACGCTCTGTATCACACATCGCTTCTGGTATACAGCAATTTCTGTCAAATAAAAACATTACAGTGTGTCCTCATCCACCTTATTCACCAGATCTGGCATCATGTGACTTCTGTCTCTTCCCCAAAGTCAAAATGATTCAAGACATCGAAGCAGCCACGACAGCACAACTAAAGACACTCATGAAAGAGGACTCGCAGAACTGCCTCAGAAAGTGGCAGGAACAATGGGGTAAGTGTGTTTAAAACAAGGGGGAGTATTTTGAGGGGGATTAATGGCAATGTGTTTTTTACTGTAATAATTTTTTTTATTTAAATATTCATCGTATTGTTTGATCACATCTCGTGAGGTCTCCAAACACAAACCCATCATCAAAACCAATCTCCTCATCACACAGATGGAAAGCGGAGGAGGGACTTGCTAAGACCCTGTTTCCTGCAGCCCCGATAACCCAGCAGGCGAGTGCAGGCACCGCTCGGCACTACCAGCGTGCCCCCTCCATACCCACGTCAGTTACAGGCCAGTCTATAGTTTAGAATAGCTATTTAAGTATTTTTAAATGCTACATTAAAATGAAAATTTCCTGAATGGAAAATCCTGGCAAAACTTCTATGTTAAAGGCCAGGTTTCCAAGTTAGCCATCTACTCTCATCGCAGAGCCCGCATTCATTCATTCAGGGAGTAAGGAAGGCCCAGCGTCTGCAGTGAGGCACGCTTTCCCTTCTCCTCCTGTGGCCCCGGTCTTTCTTCATGAGAAGGTGATCAGCACGCTGTCCTCATCTACTACAGCGAACACTTGACAGACTCTTGTCAGGACTCACGCTGGTCTGTCCTCCAGGATGAGCGCGGTGGTGGAAAGCGGCTCGAAATCAAGATTCTTCCTCACATTCTGCTTCGGAGAGCCTGGCTTGCTAGCTCGTCCAGCCTTGTCTTCACATTCCTAGGACAAAGACACCAGGGGTAACTCCGGGCCTGGCCAACTCGGATAATATGAAGCCCTTCTGAAAGCAGGAAGGTTTTTTGTTATGAAGTCCTTTAAGTTGATTTTGAATATCTGCTATTCAGAAGGAAAAACCGGCCCTCACTTTATAGTACAAGGACTGGGGACTTCTCTTACTGGTGGGGAAGTCACTAAGGATCTCACCCCAGTGCCCCTTTAGAAGGACCCACAAACATCGTCTCAGGTCTCCTGTGCTTCTCCTGGGTCAGGGGACTGTTTTCTGGACACTGTAAATTTTAACTGATTATTACAATGGCCACTCGGAAGCTCTGAGCCTAATCAACAGCCAATTTCAGCATTCACCGGATCCCCTGGCTTCATCTCATATACCCACTCCCTTCCTAAATTTCTAATCCATTTCCTTTTATCCCATGGCATTTTATATATTTTTTGTTAGCCCTTTAAATCTTTCCTAAAATGTAGAATGGGTTAAAAATATTTTACATAAAGATGGTTAAAACTGTTTCATTTTCTTAAACCAGAAAGATCAAAAAAGAAATCTTGAACACCTTTGTATGAAGCCATCACTGTGATTGTTCCATAAACAGCTGTGCCATGTCCTGGAACTCTAAGAGCAGCCTCCACGCCACCAAGTCACTGTCCCATGGATTGCAACCACGGAAGCTCTGTCACGCCTGGTGGCCCACATTCCAAACACCCAACCAGCCAGAGTTCAGGAGAGCCAAGCAAGCTAGCACCACAGAGTCCAGCTTCTGAAATTGTGTGTGTGTGTGAGCTTGCGTGTACTCTTAGCCCTCCGCAAATTAAAAGGAAAACCAGCATTTTCTCTTTGCCATATAGTCAGGGCTCTCGGGACACTCCATTAACAGAAGACAATCTAGCTGGGGAGACGGGACACAGGAGTAAGTAGTAAACTTAAATAACCATTCTGAACAACAGAAGCAGTATCATGAGTGGAAAGTGATTAATTACTAAATGAATTGTATTGACATTAGCTGCCAAGAAGGGTGTTACTGGTAAAATGACGTGACAAGCAATTCTTCTCAGCCAGAAAAGCCTGTAGAGGCTTCTGAACGTGAAAAGGATCTCTGAGTACACAGGCCGTGAGAGGGGAGTGCGTCCAGGAGCACGGGGGACGGGGGCTCTGCACATCTGGGTGGACGAGGTTAGCTGTCCTAACACTGTGTGTCCAGACTGAACGTGGTTCCATTAAAATACGAAAATGACCTCCGCTTACCAAAAGCTGAGAAAATGGTGCTCAGCTGCCACTTACGGCACCAGCCACCAGAAGCTTCAAACCCAGTGCCTGGATGTCAAAATATTGAATTTTCTAGGAAACCCACCAAAAGCTGTGTGGTGAGAGAGTCTGAGATGTGCTGCACTTTTGACAAGAATCAGTAGTGATGTCCCGTAAGGAAGGTGCTGCTCACCTGCCGACCCTGGTCTGGTGGACTCTTCGCCAAGGCCAAAGACGCGAGCCCAGCAGTCAGGCCCAGCGTCTGGGTGCTCACCGCCATTCGCTTCGTGCGCTTCCCACACGTTCTCTCACTTTACGTCCACGACAAGCTCTACAGCAAGTGTCGCCCCATTTTACAGACTCAGGCGGCAACTGCAGTTCACAGTGGCCTGCCCTCAATCACACAGCCTGGGGTCGGGGTGGGGAGCCCGGGGCGCTGAGCCTGCAGGGCTCCCCTCTCTGCCCCTGAGCAGGCCCCACCTCCTCTGTGAACACACTCTGAACAAAGAGGGGTGTAGCTTTAGAGGGAAAAGGCCGAGGCCCACATGGGTTAAGTGCAGCCTCTAGAGCCAGGCAGGACAGGGAGCCAAATTCAGATCCACCAAGAACTACTGTGACCTCCAGCACAGCCCTTAGAATCCCTGAGCCTCATCCCCACATCTGCAAAAAGGGGACCAGTGCCTACCAGGGAGGGCTAAGGGACGGGAGAGGCTTGTGAAGCGGTGAGCACAGCCTCCGGCGCAGAGGGAGTGTGCCCCGGCCTGCCGGCCACCACGCTCCTTTTCCTCAGGTTGTCACAACTGTAAAGGCAGAAAAAGTGCTCCAGGACCCAACAACCACCAAGGAGCCCCGCAAAATCTGCAAACAGCACATGTGTGAAAAGGAGGAGTAAAATGAAGTAAAGACCTTGACTCGTGACCCAGAAACACCAGCTCTCTGCAGCAGAGCTCAGAAGCTCCCTGACTAACAGGGAGCAGTCACAGCAGCCGGGGTAATGGGCCAAGCACTATGCAAGGGCTCCGGACACGGAGCTGGCCCCATTCGCCCTTCGCACTAGCCCTCGAAGGGAGCTATCGTCCCCATGTCACAGATGAGAAGGCAGAGGCCCAGAGATGTCCATGCCGCCCAGCTAGGGAGCTGGGATCAGAGCCAAGCATTCTGCCTCTGCAGCCCCATTTCTTAGCAGAATTCACGCTCTCCAGAATTCACACAAGCCACTCGCAGACGCGATTCACAGGTAACTTCATCATTCACACTCAGTCTACGCCACGCCTGTCAACTCTGTCAGAACCTGTAATATCGACCTCAGTGCAGATGCAGGGCAAACACTGCCGATTTCGTCACTCGGAACACTGCCTGATTAAAAAGAAAACAAACACAGGAGGGCTGGCCTGCACTGTCCGGATCCCAAATCCCAGGCAAAGCCTTTTTCCAATTCTAAGCAGCACTTCCGAATATGAATGGCACTGGAAATTGTTCCAGGTTCTGCTCCAAATCTAGTCCTCCCATAGCTACCTAGAGGTGTCAACAGTGAGCTCATTTTCCAAACCAGACAAACCAACGTTAGAAACAAGAGGAGGACTATTCACTCTAAGGATCCTTGGATCCTGGGGTGGGGTGGGGGCGCTGCAGCAGCAGATGAAACATCCCTGCAAAAGCAACTTGCAGCTGTGAATCAGCAACGTTGGGATCAGCCTGTGACGTGGCGCGAGCCGGGCCTTCGGAAACAACAAGACTTAGCTCTAAGTCCTGGCTCTTATCGTAGGCAAATCATCTCGCTTCTGTCTCGGCCTCAGTTTCCTCATCTGAAATGGTAGCAACTGTGATGAGATGACACAGGTTAATGGCCGCCCACTACGGTAGGAGCCCTTTCTGTGAGCCAAATGTCAGGACAGGCCCAGCCTCAGAGTTTCTTCTCTCTCGGAACCCTTATGGGATCAAGTTTTGAGAGACAATGCTATCCATTGTTGAGCTCATCAGCAGCCCTGCGGGCTCATCAGTATAAATCACCCATTCAAGCGACTGCCATGGATTCTTAGGTCCTGTATAGCCCAAGAAGGAAATTAGAACAGGGGTCTTCAAAGTTCTAGTGGCAAATCAGTTTAAGTGGTCACACCAGCATTAAAAAAACAAAAAACAATAAAAAATATCAGAGTGCACATAGGCCAGTTTGTTTCAGTTCTATATTGAGCTTTATCTAGTGCTGTAGCTCAAATTATCTAACGGGTGGGGAGGTGTCATGTCAAAACTTTGCAAGCCATTAATCTAGAAGCATCTAGGTCCAAGTCCCTGCCCTGAGTATTTCATCATGTATCCTGCTGGGAAGACAAGAGCAACACCAATGAGAGAGCTGCAAACAAAGAGCTGCACCTAAGCAGGGGCTAAGTCAGCGGTTCTCAACCTTCCTAATGCCGCGACCCCTGAATACAATTTCTCATGTTGTGGTGACCCCCAACCATACAATTATTTTCGTTGCTACTCTATAACTGTAATTTTGCTACTGTTATGAATCGTAATGTAAATATCTTTTTGTTTTCCGATGGTCTTATGAGACCCCTGTGAAAGGGTTGTTCGACCCCCAAAGGGGTCGCGACCCACAGGTTGAGAACCCCTGGGCTAAGTGGTGGGGTGTGGTCTGATGAACCAGCAAAGGGCCGGGACAAAAGCGTAATCAGGGTGAATGAGCAGGCCCTCAGCTCCACGGGGGGCCGTGCAGGAGGAGGAGGAGCTCCAGAAGGACTTCATTTGTGAAGGACCATGAGGCCCAGCATTTCAGGAGAGCTGCGGACCCCATCCTTGAAGGGCTCCCTCTAGTAGGGGCAAGTAAGGTGGCATCACCCAGGGTAGGTAACGCAAACTGCCAGGAGAGGGTAGGCCACCTGCTGTGGGAGCCCAAGGACAGGATGCCTGGGGCTGGAAGGATCCAGGGAAGCGTCCCATAAAGGGTGCCACCTAAGTGGACAAAGGACAACGGAGATCTGGGCCGTGAGAGAGAGGTATCCCGACAGCAAAAGCAGCGGCCAAGAGATACACATAAGCAGCTTATTCATGGGTTAGCAGGAGCACCTCACACAGGGAGTGATACTGAATCGAAGTTGTTTTGCTCTAGATTTTAAAGTTTCGGCAATAAGCCACCTAGAGCTGGTGGGACAAGCAGAGGCGCGGAGGGACAAGGGAAGAGCTGGACTTGGGGCAGAGCCAAAAAGGCAACTGTGAGGAAGGGTGAGCCTGCTAGATGCAGCCCATGGCAGGGCCTACCCACACCATGAGTCCGATCTGAGCACCTACAGGCTAGGACAAGGGCATTAGACCTGAATTAAGTGTATGATTCGCCCATTAAAAGAGAAAAACCTACTTCAACAGACATCTGTTTTAAGAGAAGGAAGAAAAGATCAAGAGTGTCAAACAATGAGAAGCACGTATTCCTGTAGGATGACAGGCGGCTGGTCAGCACTCCCTGCAGACCTGGAGGGTGCTGTGAAGACAGCTCATTATGCTAACACTCTGGCCAGTAGAAGTCCCCTGGCTTCCTGGAAAGCCACATTAGCTAGAAGGAGAGAGGGTCCTCAGTCAAAACCTGGGCTTACGTCTCTGACTCAGCTGTACACGAGTATCAAGATTAGCCTTTAACAATCACCACTGAAGGTTTTGGAGGTATGTCTGGAATAAAGCATAGCAGATCACCACATGCACCTATTAAAAGACTGACAGGAACTGACAACAATGACAACACAGCAAGCACATGTGCACAGGCTGAGGACCCAGGCGGCATGCAGGGCAAGCAGGGGGCTGGCAGCGGCCTGGGTCTCAGCCACCCCCTCCCCATCCTGGCCACCAGCAGCATGACCTTGAGCACATCCATCCCTTCCCCCTTCCAAGCCTGTTTCCTCATCTATTAAACGAGAACGAATTCACGTAAGACAGGAAGACACCGACAGGGAGTGTTACTGTCACTGTATTACTATGACATTACTTTTCACAGTATTTCCCACAAGGGGGACTTAACAATAGGGTTGTGGTGAAGACCAAATGCGGGTGAAGTGCCGGGAACACTCTCCCATTTGTAACAGGCAATTTTGGGGAGAGAGGGGCGTTGTTTTAGAATCTGAGACCTGTTTGTTTTGCCAGTTTTAGTGGGGTGGCCTGCACAGGTCTCACAAATGCTCGGCCTTCCGAAAGGCAGTCCTGGTGACCACTGAAGCCTCAGCTCACACTCAGAAGGACCCCTGAGGCCCCTGAGAACGCCTATTCTTTTACCTACTTACCCGCAGTATTCTCCCAGAAAGCATTACTGGAAATGTTGGCATTTGGGAAATCAACTCTCAAGAGACCTTTTCTAATGGTCATATTCCTTACAAAACATCTAGAACACAAAAGTGAGTATGTCGACTGGTGAAAGAAATGTGTTAAAACTGAACTGTGAGTTTTAACAAACCTAGTTGCTATTGCCATCTGACGCTTTATTCCGACCTAGTGCAAATAAGGTACATTCTGATCTTCATACAAAGGCCTCCCCCCCAGGATCCCGGGCAAGGCCATTCCGGCCTCTAAGAGGGATGCCTGGCCGGGACTGACCTGAATCTGAAAACAGGATGCAGTCGCATGTTGGGTGATAAAAATTAGGACCCGAAGGACACGCTGGCTCTCTCGTACAATCTCTCACTACACCCATTAACACTGAACAGTGTTAGAAAATTATACAGAATCACAGACACAAAGAATGTCAGGGAGGAGAAAGGCGCATCACAGCGGCCCCACGCAAGCTTCAGATCGCAGGAACAGATGAATGTAACACACACATGCACACGGGCGCACCCACGGAGACTGAGGGCCGGTGACAGGCGAGCAGGGCCCTCGGGGAGGCGCGGGCGGGGCGCCGGCCCCACTCACCATGAACGCCGCGGGGCTCAGAGGCGCGCAGCCGGCAGCTCCATGCCCCAGCGAGCAGGCGCGCGGGGCTCCGGCGGGACCTCGGGCGGCGGCTCCAGCGCTGCGCTGGCGGGGGCGCCAGTCCGCTCAATCGCGCACAGATGCCGCGTAGCCGATCCACGCGCTCCGTTTCGGCGCATCAGGCCTGGCTCGCGGGACCCTGGTGCCTCGGGGGCGGGAACCGAGGCAGGAAGACCCCGGCTCCCCCGGGTCCTGACAGGTGCCTCCACTGTCCGGCCAGGTAGGGAGGCTGGCGCGGGGTCCTCAGGACACGCGACGTGCGATGTAGGCGGGGGAGGGGGGGTAGATGCGGGATGTTCATGCCATTAAACCCGGCGGCCTAAATGCTCACGCTCAAGTTACGCTGCATCCTCAGCACACACAGCACACTGGGAAATGTTCATTCTTAAAATGAAGCAGCGAACACCCAACCACACACAGCAAAGCTGCTTTGTAAGAATTTTTTTAAGTGAGAAATGTATATTACCAAAAGGTACTATGGAAAAAGATCAACACTAGCAACCTCTGGGTAGCGGGGTGATTGTGAGCAATTTGTATTCTCTCCTTTACACCCTACTGTGGTTCATGTTCTCTACAATAAGATTGGTTCAATCAAAACGTCAGGATACACACAGAAATACATACTGACAGGAATCTGACTAGTGACAGCTTCTAGGAGGCTGACTGGCAAGGGGCATTAGACACTGTCCAGGGAGGATAGAAACATGGTTTTGCTATGCATTCACCAAAACCAACTAAACAGTGCACTTCAGAGGAGAGCATTCCACTGTTTATAAATTGCACCTCAATTTAAAAATATTTAAAATCTGTGTAGGGTCAAAATTATTTCTGTCTGCCCATGGATCCCACGTCCAAGGACTGAACAAATTGGGTTTCAGACGACACAAGACTCTTCCATCCTTCTGTGATGGAAATTCACAAGTCCGGGAGTATCAGTACCAGCTACCCGCAGCTGACTTTCTGGATAACAGCATTACCAAATCACCACCAGAAACTTCACTCAGACCAAGGCTGTGATGTCCACCAGGCTATCATCAAAGAGACAGACAATGACAAGTAGTGGCAAGTACGTGGAAAAACTGGAATTTTCCCAAGTCACTGGTAGGTGTGGCCATTTTGGAGAAGAGTTTGGCATTTTCTTATATAGTTCAATATACATCTAGCACACTCCTAGGAACCTACCCAAGAGAAATAAAATATATGTCCACAAAAAGACTTGTGTGGAAATATTCACAGAAGCATTATTCATCATAGCCCAACACCAAAAACAATCCAAAAGTCCATTAACTGAAGAAAGGATAAACAGTATTGACACAGTGAAAAGGAACATACTACTCATACCTGTTACCACTCAGGTAAACCTCCAAAACATTGTGCTAAGTGAAAGGTGCCAGACAAAAAGATGCATGATTCTACTTATATCAAATTTATACTGAACTTCTTGAAAAGGAAGAGAAAAAGGAAATAAAGCAAATTAATGTTTGCCTGAAGCTGGAGGTCCACTGCAAAGAGGCACAAGGGAACTTTTTTGAAGAAAATACCCTAAAACTGGATTATAGTGATAGTTACATAACTGCATAAATTTAAGAAAAAATAATCACTGAACACATACCATGAGTGAATTTTATGGTATACTAATTATACCTCCATAAAGCCATTTTTTAAAGGTAATGGGATAAAAGTGGAGAGGCTGATTCTGGCTGGAAGGATTTGAGAAAGCCTTGTTAAGAAAAATTATTCAAAATTTGGAAATAAGACAAAAGCACGGTGGGGGGGGGCAGTGTCCTTTCAATTTATACCTGAGCATTTTTAATATACCTGCCTCAAGTTTACTTAATTCTCTAAGAGAATGTGCCTGTGCTGTTTATTACTTGGTTAGAACCCAGAAACTGTGAAGTGACATATTAACTTGTAGATTTATGTCCAGTAGAAAAGATAACTCCAAAGATTGTTTTCTTGTCCCCACTAGTTTGTTTGTTTAATTCTAACCTAGCAATCTTACTTTAATTATTTTTTGTTTTTATGCCTAAAACAAATACCTATATAAATACCTAGTTTCTCAAATGCCCATGTTATCAATTTTAGCATCTTACTCATCTCCTCAATGTGTTAAATGAATCTGATTCATGGTCATTAAAAAAAGAAAAAAAGGTAAATGCGTGCATGGGAAAATGGCAGAATAACTGCTTTCTGTTAAGGCACTAAAGGGACAAATCACTAAGGGCAGCTGGGGAAAGTAGACATGTTCTCCTCGTAAACATGGCCTGAATATGGTCATGGTCAGATGCTCTTATGGAATTACTGAGAAGTTTCTTAGGGGTGTGAACAGCTGCACGGTTAGGTAGGACAATGTCTTTTCTCTGAAGAGCTATATGCTGACATTTAGGCATAACTTATCTGCAACTTACTTTTAAATGGTTCTAGTGTTTTAAAACACAGAAACAGGCACAATAAAATGAATAAGGCAAAATGTCAACAAATGGTTCGATCTAAGTGGAGCATATATGAGTGTTCATTAAATCATTCTTTGAGCCCTTCTGTAGGTCTGAAATTTTCCTTCACTAGAGGAAGAAGCTAGTAAGAAGGCTGGTTCCACAGAAACACTCCCTGCCCTGTTAGTGTCTGTCCTGGCATCAGGCTGTTTTCTCACAGCACTTAATCACGGCTTGTAATTACATAACTCTCCCATTAATAGTTATTTCCCTCAAGAGACTGAAACCTCTGAGAGCAGGGACTTCAGTGGCCTTCTCACCACTGAAGACTTTGTTAAAAACACAGCACAGAGGAGACACTCAGCCTGCGCAATCCATCATTTGTCCTCCCTCCCTCCCATCCCTCCAATAAGCACTTAGGGCGCTTGGCCCTAGGAATAAAGATGAACAAGGTCACTGTCCTGAGTCACTCAGACCAGCAATTACTACACTACACAGGTGCTCCGCCCTGTGGCAGAGAAACCTCTGAGGGTTCCAGGAGCCTCAGGAAGCAGCCCCCAGCCTGAGGGTTACTGGTGACTTCCTGCAGCTGGAAGAGGACTAAGCTGTGAAACTCTGCTCTGACAGAGGCGCCTCGCCCCGCCTCCTACCAACACCTAGTGCCACACGGACTTGAGAAGTCACGAGCCACAGGCTCACCTTAAATAGGAGATACAAGGCGTGATCGAAAATATGGTGAATGTTTACATTTTTTAAAATTTATTACAGTAAAAGACACATTGCCATTAATCCCCCTCAAAATACTCCCCTTTGCTTCGAACACACTTATCCCATCGTTCTTGCCACTTTCTGAAGCAGTTCTGGAAGTCCTCTTTTGTGAGTGTCTTTAGTGGCGCTGTCGTGGCTGCCACAATGTCCTGAATCGATTCAAAACATTTACCTTTCATGTCATTTGGACTTTGGGGACCAAAGTCGCACTCTGCCAGATCCAATGAATAGGTGGAAGAGGACACACTGTAATGTGTTTATTTGACAGAAATTGCCGTATACCAGAAGCAACGTGTGCCACAGAGCATTGTCATGATGGAGGATGATTTATGGCACACTTTGAAACCTTCTCTCAACCGTAGCTCACACCCAACTGCACCGAACAAGTTGAAACTTGTCACACACTGTTACTAAGGTTCCATGCACCATTTCCCATATTGAAGGTCCCTGCCTTTCCGTTGGATGGCACTCGGCAGCAGCATTCACATTTTGTGATCACAACGGAAAGGCTCCGTGTCACACATTGCTTCTGGTATATTGCAATTCCTGTCAAATAAAAACATTACAGTGTGTCCTCATCCATCTTATTCACCGGATCTGGCACCATGTGACTTCTGGCTCTTCCCTAAAGTCCAAATGACCATGAAAGGTAAACGTTTTGAATCAATTCAGGACATCGAGGCAGCCACAACAGCGCAACTATAGATACTCATGAAAGAGGACTTCCAGAACTCCGTCAGAAAGTGGCAAGAATGGTGAGATAAGTGTGTTCAAAGCAAAAGGGAGTATTTTGAGGGGGGGTTAATGGCAATGTGTCTTTTACTGTAATAATTTTTTTTATTTAAACATTCGTTGTATTATTTGATCACACCTCATGTGTGTTAAGCATGTGTTAAACAGGCATTAAGATATACTTACCCAAACATATTGCTTATCTCTTCTGGCAGGCTGTAACCTGCAAGTTACTTTAACAATAGTTTCTAGCATATGTTTTAGTACCTTTTATCATATATTGAGTGCCGTTTACAAAGTTTTAACTATATACTATACCTCGTGTGATGACACTGAATTTTGAAACTTAAAGCAAAAATCAGACATTAACAGCCTTTCTCCGTCTCAATATGGCCTCAGATTTCACATCTACCATAATCCACGTGTACAGAGCTCCTCCTCCCGAGGTTTGCTGAGTTAACCAGCTCATCCCCAGGCTTCCTGATCTCCACCAGTACACTGGATTGACGTGCTTATTTGACTCATCTATCACACTGTCGTCTCTACTCTTTGCGGGCAAGGAGGAAAGACTGGTTCCTTCGTTCGATGCAGCATCCTAGCAGACAGGCCAGCAAACTCACCCCTGCTACAGACCACGGGATTTCACGGAGGGAATTCAGGGCTGAGAAGGCTGTATGAACAAACCTTGTTACTTCACAAATTTACTACCCCAAGCCCAAATCCTTTATCTCGTCAGCTCTTCACAAATGTACTGTCTCTTTGTCTAAAAGATATAAAAGCTTCTTGCTTTGGTTGCTTCTTTGAGTCTCATGTTTTTATGGGGCTCCTGTACATGAAATTAAATGTTTTCCTCCTCCTTATCTGTCTTATGTGAACTTAATTATTAGACCAGCTGAAGGACCTGGAAGGAAAGGGGGAGCCGCTCCCCCACCCTTCCGCTTGGTGACTATGCCTCCTCGGCAGTGCCTACTGTGTGCTGGGCCCTGGCCTATGTATGGGCAGTGGAAGACAGGCGAGCCGGGCCCATGCCTGTAGCCCACTGGAAAGGGTGAAGAAAGTGTTCCCCTGCTGCTCCAACAGGCTTTAGAGATTATAAAATACTTTAAAATCTCAGTCTTCCACTGGGAATTAGACCAATGTGAAAGGGCAGTTTTCTTTGGCTGTCACTTTTTCATGAAAACACATTAAACTGCCTGGGGAAGGCAAATGCATTTGAAAGCTCCCAAGGGCCACCTCTCCGGGTCTTTCTAGGAAGCTGCCTCGATTCAGCTGGTTCTATGAAATACACCTTTCTGGTTCAGGTTACAACGGGCCACCACATTGCAGACACCATCGCCCAAGCCCAAGGTCAGTCAGAAACGAGATTCAGAACACGGACAGTCCTCTACAATAATCACAGGGTACTGAATTGTCAAGCTTTGTGTCCAGCAAGTTTCCTGGGGACTTAGCATGTACACACCAGAGAAAGTGTGCACAACTCATACGGCCTATGATTCTATCACAGAACTGTATTTACGTGGATGGATTTATATGTGTGTGCTCTAACGCAGAGAAAGGCCGGGTGGGCACAAGCTCTCATAGACTCTAACCAGGAAGGGCTGTACAGTCTCGAGGTGAAGATGGCTTTCCTGTTTTACGCTGCCTACCTCTATCATTTGGCTATTCACAGGTATTTTCTTATGCACTATTATTGTAATTTCAAAAAACAAACCTTTTTAAGCCATTTTGGATGGAATCCAAGACTGATTTTTACCAACTGCCATTTCCAAACCACTCTGGACATGCCTGCTGCAAGGTCTTTCTGATTTTTTAAATTTCATCCACCATGAAAGTGAAGGTGTAGCCATGGAAGACGATCAGCATGAGAGAAACCACTGACCTTTACTGTGCTTCCGCTGGACACCAGCTGCTGCTCCAGGAGCACCCGCACTTCCTCTGACTTGACCGGGAGCACCCGCACTTCCTCTGACTTGACCGGGAGCACCCGCACTTCCTCTGACTTGACCGGGAGCACCCGCACTTCCTCTGATTTGACCGGGAGCACCCACACTTGCTCTGATCTGACCCTCACAGGCAGGGTGGGCTTTATCTTTGCAGAGGAGAAGCAAAGTCACTGGCCTAAGACCACACGACTAGCTGTGAATGACAGAGCCAAGGCTCTCTGATCCCACAGTCCAAGTTCTTCCAGGAACTAGTATCTACCGCTCAGCGTAGTGAACAACTTCATCAGCGATGCCAGATTCAGAGCCATTTTACCCCCCATGGGGAAAAAAAGAAGTATGCTAATTGGCTAATCTATATATTATAATATTTATTTAATGATATAGTTTTAAGTTAGTTTATTTGGTCCTTTTATGATTTAAGGTAGAAAGTTAGATTACTGATTTGAGAACTTTTTTCTTTTCTAATATGAGTGTTTAAATGCTATAAATTTCCCTCTAAGCACCGCATCTCACAAATTTTGATGGGTTGTATTTTTGTTCAGTTCCAAACATTTTCTAATTTTCCCTGTCTACCTTCCTCATTGTCCTCTGATTTATTGAGAAGTGTGTTACTTGTTTAAATCTAAGTTTGGGGAGATGTTCTTGTTATCTTTGTCACTGCTTTCTAGTGTGATTCCACTGTGGTTAGAGAACATATTTTGTATAATTTTAACCCTTTCAAATGCATAGTTTCTTTCACAACACAGGCTATGGTCTACCTCGGTGAATGGTCCATGCATGCTTGAAAAGAATGTGCTGTGCTCTTGCTGGAGGGCGGCCTGTTCTCTAAATGTCAATTAGTCCAGCGGGCTGATGGTCAGTTCTGCCCTGGTTGATTCTGCCGACAGTTCTATCAGTTACTATCTAGAGAGGCGTGCTGGCACTCCAATTATAACTGTGGACTTGTCTGCTTGTTTCGGATCTCTCAGTTTCTGCATCATGTATTTTGCAGCTGTTATACATACACATTTAGAATCATTTGTCTCCAGCAGGTAATGTCCCACTTTATCCCGGGTAATTTTCATTACTCTGAAGTCTACTTTTTCTGATATTAATGTATTTACTCCAACTTCATTTTGGTATCTCTTTTTCTACCCTTTTAATTTAAACTACACATTTTATATTTCAAGTAAGTTTCTTTTAGACAGCTTATAGTTGGGTCCTTTTCTTTCAATCCATTCTGACAATCTATCAGAATTGGGTATTCAGACCATTTACATTAATGTAATTATTGATGTTTCGATTTAGATCTACCATCTTGTTTTGTCTTTCCTTCCTCTGTCCTCTTTCTTGCTTTGATTTCAGTTTTTTGAACTTTAGAATTCCATTTTAATTTATTGGGTTTTTGGCTCTCTTTGTATCATTTAGGGGTGATCTCAAGATTAAAATATATATTTAATGTTTCACAATAGATTTAGAATAAATATTTTACCACTTCAGGTAGAATGTGGAAACTTTTCCACAATACCTGCTTTCCCTTTGTATTTTCTTTGTCTTATATATTTCATTTACACACATTGAAAACCCCAGACAACATTATATAATTTTTTCTTTCAACCAAACATATTTTAAAGAACTCATTTAGAGAACAATGGTATACTGCATTTATCTAGACATTTACCATTTCTGTTCTTCCTATTATTTCAAGTTTCCTTCTATTATAGTATAATGTTCTTAATGTCTGAAAATTTTCCTCTGGCAATTCTTTTAGATCTGCTGGCAACAAATTATCTTAGTCTTTCTTCATCTGAAAATAATCTTTATTTCACTTTTATTCCTGAAAGGTATTTGTGCTAGATACAGAATTTTCGGTTGACCGTTTGTTTCTTTCAGCATTTAAAAACACCCTGTTTCACTTCCTTCTGGCCTCCATGGTTTCTGATGACAAAATCAGTCATTTGAATTATTGTTCCCCAGTAAGTAATGTGCTTTCTTTTTTTCTTTTTTTTTTAGCCTACACCGTCACTGGCAACTCACGGCAGCTCAGCTCCAGGTCGAGCTGTTGTTCACCACCTTAGCTGTAGAGGGCGCAGCGTCACTGGCCCTCATGTAGGACCCGAACCTGGGCCCTGCTGCTCAGAGCTGGTTCTCCCAAGCCAACTCTTAACCAACTGAGCCACTTGGCCGGCCCGAGTAATGTGCTTTGAGATTTTTTTTTTTTGTCTTTATTTTCAGCAATTTTGTTATGATGTGTCTGGGAATGGACTTCCTTGTCTTTATCCTGTTTGGAGTTCATCGAGACCCCTCCCCCAATTCTGTAGGTTTATCTTTTGCCAGATTTGGGACATATTCAGCCATTATTTATTCCAATATATATATTTTTTGCATCACATTTTTCTCCTCTCCTTCTGAAACTCCAATAACACAAATGTGAGACTTTTTAGTGTTGTCCCACAAGTCCCTAAGGCTCTGTTCATTTTCTTCCAATCTTTTTTCTCTGTATTATTCAGATTGGATAATTTCTGTTGATCCAGCTTAAAGTTCACTCTTTTCTCTGTCATCTCCATTCTGACATTGAGCTTATCCAGTTAGTTTTTTTATCTCAGTTACTGTATTCCTCAGTTATAAAATTTGTATGCAGTTCTTATTTGTATTTTCTATTCCTTTACTGATGCTTTCTATCTTCCCATTTCAAGTGTTCGCCCTTACTTGTTGGAAAATATTTTAAGGTCTGCTTTAAAGTCTTTGCTGGATAACTCCAACACCTGTGTTATCTTGGCACTGGTGTCTGTTCATTGTCTTTTTCCATGTGAGTTGAAATTTTCCTCCTTTTTCATATTCTGAATTGCATTCTAGATATTTTGAATAATGTGTTTTGAGACTCTGGGTCTTGTCCAGCCCCTTTGGAGAATGCTGATATTTTTGTCTTAGTAAGAACTGGGGGGCCGGCCGAGTGGCGCGATGGTTAAGAACTGGCTTGGGATGCCAGAGGGCCCCGTTTCGGATCCCACATGTGAGGGCCAGTGACGCTACTCTCTACAGCTAAGATGCTGAACAACAGCTCCACCTGGAGCTGGGCTGCCGTGAGTCGCCGGCGATGGTGTAGGCTGCAGTCCCTGTGGCAGTGGGTTACCGTGGGCTACCGTATGTAGCCAGCAGCCAGCGTGAGCGGCCAGCAGCCAGCGTGAGCGGCCAGCGGCCAGCAGCCAGCAGCCAGCGTGAGCGGCCAGCAGCCGCAGTGAGCGGCCCTCCAGAAGCCAGCGACTGATCTGCCTCGCCCGGGAAGAGCGCGATGATGGTGCCAACTTGGGCCAGTGAGGCAACGTCCTCCACAACTAGACAGAACAAGAGGACAGCAACTTGTCTGTTCCCCTTCCCCCAATTCCCCAGCACTGTTCCGATCCCTGCAATTCCCCAATAAAAATCTTTAAAAAAAAAAAGAACTGGGGCTGGTTGGATTCCAGACCCAGGTTTCAATCAGCCTTCTGTGAGCTGTGGCTCCAGTCAGTTGAATTTGCAAAGCTTTTGCAGTGCCTAGTGAAGCAATTCCTCCTGTGCACCACCCAATGGCTAGCCTGGGATCTGTGGTCTACCCAAAGTTCAGTTCTCAAAGTCTGTGTATGCTATTAGGGTTGGATCCATGTATCCACAACTTGGGAGTAAGTCTAGGAGCTCCTAACAAACTTAAAGGGTCACTTTCCTCAGTCTTCTTCCCCACACTGCCACCAGTACTTGCTGGTTCCCTCGGCTTCCCTTTTTCTGATTCTCTAGCTACGTAATTCCCACAACTGTGTCCACCTTGGGGCCAAGTGGTGGGGAGAGAGAATAAAGCATGAGGGATTGCTCCCGCCTTCTTAAGAATAAAGCTCCTCTAATCGGCTCCCTTCCTGAGAGTTTTAGACTCCTGCCAGCCCTTGTTCTACTGCCATGAGACTGCTTGAGGGCTGGGTGCAAGAGAACAGAGAAAAGACAAAAATGAAGGGCAGAGTTTATGCACTCTCTCTGAGTGTTGGGAGACCCACTCCTCACACCAGAACTAGAGAGCCTCTAACTAGCACTCTCTGTCCATGTTAACACCACTTCGGGTTTGGGGCTACCTTGAATTCAGGCTGGGAAATATGGGGGCGGGATGTAAACTCAGTCAATTCAGTGGTACTTTGAATTCTGGTTTCCTCCACAATCCACCTGCTAGTATTACTTTTCAGAACCCTCAAATGGCTGTTCCATGTATTATGCTCAAGTTTTATAGCCGCATGCATTGGGAGAGGCAGATTAGAGCATGCTGACTCCTTCTTGCCCAGAACTGGGGTCTGCTCTTTTTTGTAAACTGGTTCAAATCCATTTGCAAAGGCATATGGGGTGATGGCAATGAAGGAAGCTTTCTTGTTTTAGAATTTACCTGTAGGCCCGCCCCAGTTAGCTGCACTGACCACCCAGGCTTATCCTTTCTGCAATTTGTGATGATTTATGATTTTCTGAGTACCCCAGACTTCTCAGCACCCAGCGGTGAGGACAATACACATCACTTTAAGCTGTCCTGGATTTGCCTTCTTCTGGGATTCTCTCTCTAACATCTGAGAGCTGACTTGAAATTCCAGAAGGCCAACCATGACATCCAGGTTATACAAACCCAAACACATGTACTCATCTTTGCTCACATGACAGTTTTATCCAGGACACTGAAATCCACAGCCTTTCCTTTGCTGCAGCTATCCTCACCACAATCAGCAGCTGCCTCTGAGCCCAAACAGGACTTAAACTTTCTGCTCAACCTCATTTCCTGACAACAGTGCCAATTTCTCAAGTCTATGTACATAACGTTATATCTAGAAGAGTCACAAACTCTGTTCTAACGCCTCCCCAAATGTTTGCAGTCCTGGGCCCCTCTGACATCTACTCAAATTACAAAGATTCACTTTTACTTTTTAAGTGGTCTTTTCTTTAAAAAAAATTAAAAGGAAGTGCATGGAACAATTACTGAAAGGAAAAATACCAAAATGCACTAGTTATTTTGGAGCAGTAAGACTCCAGGTGTTTTCTTTTTCTTAATTTGCTACTATCTTATACATCTTCTACAAATTAATATAACCAGGAAGTAAGTATTGCTAAGTTATCTTAAAAAAATCCATTCCCAGGCCGGCCAAGTGGCGCGATGGTTAAGAGCTGGCTTGGGATGCCAGAGGGCCCCGGTTCGGATCCCACATATGAGGGCCAGTGACACTGCCCTCTACAGCTGAGATGCTGAACAACAGCTCAACCTGGAGCTGGGCATCTGTGAGTCGCTGGCGATGGCGTAGGCTGCAGCCCCTGCTGCAGTGGGTTGCCATGGGCTACCGTGTGTAACCAGCAGCCAGCGTGAGCGGCCAGCAGCCGCCGTGAGCAGCCGTCCAGGCGACTGATCTGCCTCGCCCGGGAAGAGCACAATGATGGTGCCAACTTGGGCCAGTGAGGCAATGTCCTCCACAACTAGACTGAAGAACCAAACGACAGCAACTTGTCTGTTCCCCTTTCCCCCAAATCCCCAGCACTGTTCCAGTCCCCCCAATTCCCCAATAAAAATCTTTAAAAAAAAAATCCATTCCCCATTTCTCAGTAACTCGGGCAAATGGGGGACCATTAAGCCATAAGCATCCCTCATGCTGGGCTATTCCCATAGGACCTCTTAAATGAGATTTCATTTACACACCTTCACTGGAGTGTCAACATTTCCCAGCAAGTCCCTGCATCTCAAACAAGACTGCACACCAGATGCACCTACAGAGCTTAAACATAAACAAAATGCCTGTCAGCTGGAAGGGGATGTGAGGAAAGAGAAGTCAAGAACAGTTCTAAAGTTTCAGGCCTGAAATAGGGGGTCAAGTCTGTCACTTACCAAAATGGAAAAAGATGCAAAGGGAACAGGCCTGGAAAAGCGGGGAAAAGAAGATGAGGTTCAGCCCTGTACTGGCTGAACACGAAACGCCTAGCAGACATCCACGTGGACAGCTGGCCGCCACATCTGTGTTCAGAGATGAGGGCCCGGCAGGAGACACATGTCGAGGCTGTCGGCGCAGGCATGATGTTTCAAGCCTCGAGTTCAGTGAGATTGCCTAAAGGGCGACCACAGACAGAGAAGAGCCCGAGAGGTACTCTAACATTTAGAGGGCACCGAGCAGAGGAAACTGACAAGGAGGGAGAATGTGGTTGTGACCTAAGAGCAGAGGAAAGGGCAGCTGAGGCGAGGGCTGAGAAACGACCATCAGATCCGGCAACTGGCAGTCATTTGAAAAATCTGATTTCTGAGAAATGTGCTTAGTTAGTGATGCAGACACCTCTGGGATGGCTGCACTCCACTTCTGCACAACATTTGTCACAGATGCAATTACCTGTAACGGCATTTGTTTCAGTCTGTTTTTCCCTGATTCATGGTAAGTTCCAACGAAAGCAGGGCCAAATAAGTCTTGCCCTTCGTTATAATCCCAACAACGGCTCCACACCGTGGCGCAAATTTGTGGAACAAATGGAAGGACCATGGAACCCAAGGAGGAAGGTTCCACTTTGTTCACGAGGCAAAGGACTGCACTTCCGAGACAGCATCATCGCCCGTGCCCACGAGGCCAGAGTCCCACTCCATACACACCTGAAGGCAGCCAGCCTTCTGCAAATGCAGTCTCCCATCTCTATTCTCAAGAGCCACTGCTGAGCTGTGTACGAGCTGCGCTTTGGGCCCTTCATTCAACCTGCTATGGGAAAGATGGCTACTTTCCTCCCCAAATCCAGCAACCCTTCTCGCACAGCAGAGGCGCTCACATTTTGGCATGCACTAGGACTACCTGGGGCGCTCGCTGCCCTCCCCCCGCTGAAGTGTGTTCCGTGAAGGGGAAGGCCTGCTGCCTTGTGTTTCTAACAAATGCCCAGGAGATGACGACATTAGTCTGGGGCCACACTTTGGGAACCACTGTCTTAGTGTGTGTCTCATAGCTTTTATTTTTATTTCATTTTTATTTCCCCTATTAAGAAAATCTCTCTGAAATCCTAATGCAAGCTGATAGAAAATTACTTACTTTTCAAAATTTTTATGAAATTTGAAATGTTAACTGAAAGCAACATTTGAACGGTGGTAGCCATGTACATATAAGACTCAAGCCAAGAGAACTTGGCCCAGTTAGAATGAAGGCATATGTCACCCCAGGTGCCCTGGGAAAACCACAGCCAGCACCTAGGCCACCTACTGGGCCTATTTATTATCTAAAAGTCATGACAGCCACCCCTTGAGAACTACTCTGGCCACATGCTGTGCTAAACAAGGGGCAAAAACATCTCACACACATTATCTCTTAATCTATAAGAGCCCAGTGAGTAGGAAGCACAATGCCCATTTGGCAGATGAAGCAACTGAGAAGTGACTGGCCCAAGGTCACACAGGTTAAGAGGTGAAGCCTCAAGTCCGAAGACCCTGGCAGGTGTGCACCTGTCCCCTCAGCTCAGCCAAGGCTCCTCAAGGCGTGCTGACCCAGCCCCTTTGTGCTCCCAGGGCCGGCACACAACCTGGCCCCAACATGGCACACTTCACTGTCTGCTGGACAAGCAAATGAAGGGACATGCGGAGGGCTCAGGCTCACTCTCTCATACTGTTTCATTTCCTGTTTCAAGGTAGACTTGCCCCAGGAAAGAAACAATAACAGCAAACACTTTCCAGCACTTAGGACAGTCAGTACTGTTCTGAGCACATGATGAGATTCACCCATTTAATCCTCACCTCAAAGGTAGGTACTACTATTCTCAAAATTTTAGAGAGGAGGAAAATGAGGCTCAGAAAGGTTAAGTAATCTGCCCAAAGTCACACAGCCCAATTGTGGCACAGCTGGGCTACCAACCCTGGCAGTCTGACTCCAAAGTCCATCACTATGTGATGTTGCTTCTCTCAAGTAGTAAAAGCATTTCAAACAGAAAAGGCAAAGTATTAGATTATCCTAGACATCTTATTTATGCTTCTGCTCTAACCGGAGTTGTGATCACCTTTAGGGACCACAAGTCTAGACACAAAGGCCCCAGCCCCAGGCTCTCCAGAGTGTGTGAGCTCACATCTGCGACCATAGCCAGCCTGAGCCCGGTGCCCTGCAGCCTCCCCTACAGGGGCAGGTCCCTGGCTTTGGATCACGCCCAGGCCATGCCAGCCGGCGGGAGGAGGGGATGGGGCGGGAGATGAGAGCACCGAAGACCCAAAGCACAAGCAGACAGGACCTGGCAGGATCGTGTGACTCCTGCAGGTACAATGACGTCCTTTATTATTGATAGCTAAAGCCAGACGGCCCTCTGCTCTGCAGGGTTGTGTTACCACGTAATGAGCTGACCTAGTCATTCCAGTTCACAAAATCCTTCAAGTCCTAGAACATAATCCATTTCACCTTAAAAATAAAAAAATGATACGAAAAAGATAGCAAAGAAACTCAAACACGAAGCAAGTGATATTAAAAGCCACAGGAAAATCTACTTAGTATGATAGTTACTTTTTTGGAAGTGTGAATTTCTTTTAAAAAATTTTAATTGCTTGGCTACTTAGTTTCCTAAGAAATTTATACCTGAGCTTTGCAAACAAATGCCTTGTATTCTAATTTCATGCTATTTTAGTAAGTCTACACAATAAGTGACTCAAACTTAAAATGTAACCATCTATAAAAACGAATTCCAACACTGATTTACTTTGCTCCTGAGTCCAGACACCTGCTATACGGAATGTCAGACAACATTCAAAACAAATGCTAACCTGGGCCGGCCAAGTGGTTCGTTGGTTAAGAGCCGGCTTGGGACGCCAGAGGGCCCCGGTTCGGATCCCACATATGAGGGCCAGTGACACTCTACAGCTAAGATGCTGAACAACAGCTCAACTTGGAGTTGTGATGCCGTGAGTCGCTGCAGACGGCGTAGGCTGCAGTGGGTTGTCATGGGCTACAGTGAGTAGCCAGCAGCCAGCGTGAGCAGCCAGCAGCCGCAGTGAGCGGCCGTCCAGAAGCCAGCAACTTGTCTGTTCCCCTTTCCCCAATTCCCCAGCGCTATTCCCATCCCCCAATTCCCCAATAAAAATCTTTAAAAAAAAAAATGTAACCTGCCGACACATAAAAAATAAAGTATTGCATATCTACCTTATCATCCAAGCAGAGCCCCAGCGTGTGCTCACTGCCTCACCCCACACACTGCACCCCCATATCTAACATGTTCATTACTCAGAGGAACCGTCCCCTGCAATCCACAACAGCCCTGAGCACTTTTTCTCATCTGGACTAGTCCTAGAGCCACATTCTCGCCAGGGTGACCCTATCACCCTTTATATAAGTAGAACCCTCCAGGGGCTCCCCAGAGCCTTCAGGGTAGAGACGTTCCAGGCACGGCACATCATGTCACAGAGGCCCCCTAGACAGCCCCCTCTCACTGCTGCTTGGGCTCACGCTGCCCCTTCCAGCAGCGAAACAGAGGCGCAGTGAGGGGCCCGACGGCCTGGGGCTGAGTTCCGGCTCCGCCACTCACTAGCTGTCCAAGTCGCTCAGCCTGTGTCACTGCGTCTCCGGTAAAATGAGGACAATGGTTTCTTCCTTGGACGGCCGTTACGAGCTTTAAATGCACTAGAAACGCAGGAGCGGGCTCCCTTGACACGACTGCACAGGAACCCCTGACATGACCCAGTCCCACCACTACTGCTTCTCCGTCACACCTTGACCCTCCATCTCCCGTGGCCTTGCTCAGCAGTCCTGCCGCCCTCCCCACACACCTGTGCAGCTCCTGGCAACACCTGCCCTGGGATCGTCTCCTCACCCGAGGGGTGCTCCTGAGCATGAGACCAGCACTCGGCACTAGGTAGATCCTCCAGTGTCTACTGAACAGTTACGCATGAATACAAAACTGAGGCTGGAGGGGGGCAGTGTCACAGCACCGGGCACACAGCAGGCTGCTGGCATGGCTGAGACTCAGGGCCTAGGAGAAGACACAGGTGGTGACAGTCAGGGCTGCCTTGCTGTGCCCGTACACGAGCACCCTCCCTGGAAGGATGAACACAGGTCTCCAGCTGCTGGCATAGCCTCTGCATTGGGAGCCCGGGGGTCAGGAGATACCACAGGCCTGGCCTGACCCTGAGCCCTGTCCCCTCCCCCACACGCAGGTGGGCAGCTTCCAAGCCAGCAGGGGGCAGGGGCTCACTACTGCCTAGGTCAGGGGTCTGCAAACGCCACATGCGGCTCTTTGGGTACATACATGTGGCTCTGAAGTAAAACTGAAAATGAAAATAAAACTATCATAGGTTCACTTGTAAAATTTTTAAAGGATGTTATTCACATAATGATGATTTCATTTATTTTATGGCTCTCGAATAATTTTTAAATTGTTGTGAGGGACAGGATTGGCTCTTTTGTCTCAAGTTTGCCGACCCCTGGCCTAGGTGAACAATGGCCCTGGGCTAGCCTTCCCAGCCAAAGCTAGCAGTGGAAGCATTAAGTGCCAAGAAACCCACAGGATCAGGGAGGGAGCATTCTTTAATATCAAACACAATTAATAAAAATTGATAATAAACACATTTGCAACTATTATTGGAAAAATGTTTAAATCAAATCAAGTTATAAATATCTAAATAAAGTCCAGCTCTATCAACCGAACACTCCTATGTACATGTTAGAAACTGTAAGAAATGAAAAAGGTTAGTCATTGACATTCTGAGGACAGACTTAAATGTTAGGAACTTGACATGCAAATTAATACACAGTTTTCCAGCCTCAATAACAGTCATTTTTGCAAGGTTCGTAAGTATATGCTATACAGCATATTTCTGTATGTTTTATCTTGTATACCTTTTGTATTTTCTTTGACTCTTTCTGAGCATTCTCTCGGAGTGGTATTTTTCCAAATAACTTCCATCCCAAGTCATTTTGTTTGTCAAGTCTTGCATTTTGTTTTCTAGCAAGCAAATTCCTACAGGAAGAAAATAAAAGGGTTAGGGAATTTCCAGGTGTTTTAGGACACTAGGACAGCTGAGAGACTCTAATGAAAACAAGCAGACTTCCTATGAGAACAGTGCAATGAACCATAAACTTTAATTTTTCGATTTGATTTTCATACAGACACAGAATTATGCAGCAGGCGAAAGACCCTGAACCACAAATAAGCTTTTTGTTATTCAATTGTTACATGTACAATCGTTTAGAGTAAGGAACTGTATTATTTCACAACAAATTAGATCAGAAAAAATGAACTTTGAAGTCAGAACAAACTAAATTGAAACACTGGCTCAACCACTCACTAGCTGTGTGACTCTAACCAGTATATTAATCTCTCTGAGCCTGTTTCCTTATGTTTAACAAGGGTCTTTGTCTGAATTAAAATTATAAGGACACAATCAGTGTACTTAAAGAATAACAGCTGCTTTAGTACTTAAGCTTTAGTTTAGTTTCAATGATCTATAAGGTAAATAAATCTGCACTGTTTGTTTATAAAGAGTCTCCGTGTATCATAAAAAGAAAGCCACCCATGAGACAGTCACCAGGTCTTCTCTCCCAACAATGTGTAAACAAAAGCCCCAAATAGCACACATAAACCCCAAATGGTTTACGAGATAAACTACGTTTTGGAATGCACAGTATTTATGTACTCTTTAAAAACAAATGATTTCCACGGCTCGGTGGAAAGTATAAGATGAGCCTGCAGCATTTTGTGTGCTAGGAAGTAAGAAAGCACTCCAAGAAGTGTGTCTAACGGGAACAGCTGCCAGCTTGAAAGGGCTCCTCCCATTGGCTAAATCTGGAACAATTTTATCACAGAAATAATGAAAACAAGGGGTTATAATCCACTGAATAAAACAGAAGTGCATGAGTCCATATGGCTACAAATAAGTGAACATTAGTAAATGGAGGAGGAAGGAAAGCTTTAGAATGTCACCTAATAAGTACGAGAGACTGATGGAGTTAGGAAAAGATCAGTGGATGCTAAACCTGGTAGGTAAAAGGTGGATGAGGAACAGGATTTTTACAGAGTTTGAAAAGTATCTCCCACAAATACTTGTTAATTACAAAGGCAAAACTAGTTCCCTCTACAGTGGGGAAGCCTCCTTAGCCACGGGATCAGAGCTGGCACCCCCATGTCAGGAGAGAAAGCACACGCCACCAGGTTGTTGGCAGCTACCCAAAAATGCATCACCTAAATGCAGCCACGAGGGGACGCAGACACACCCCAACCGAGGGACAGTCCAGGAAATAATGGTCTAGACTCTAAAAATGTCAGGGTCACGAGAGACAAAGGAAAGCTGGGGAGCTGTCCCAGGTTACACGGAGACTGAAGAGACCTGACAATTAAATGCAATAGGTGATCCTTGACCATGGGGGGTTAGCTATAAAAAAAGTTATTGGGACAGCTGACAAACTCTGAATATAGGGTGTGGATTAGAAACAGAATTGGATTAACGTTAAATTTCCTGGTCTTTATCATTATACTATGGTTATGTAAGAGAACGCCCCTGTTCTTAGGAAATACACTGATATATTTAGGGAGAGAGGGGCATGACATCTCCAATGGATTCTTCCAATGCTTCATGTACCACGCTCACAGAAAGGATAAAACAAAGGGAGTAAAATGTAAACAGCTGGTGAGTCTGGGTGAACAATACATGGGAGTTCTTGTATTTTTCTTGCAAGTTTTCAATAAATTTAAAATTATATAAAAAATAAAGCTATAGGGCCGGCCGAGTGGCACGTTGGTTAAGAACTGGCTTGAGATGCCAGAGGGCCCCGGTTCAGATCCCAAATATGAGGGCCAGTGACACTGCCCTCTGCAGCTAAGATGGTGAACGGCAGCCCGACCTGGGGCTGGGCTGCCATGGGTTGCCGGCGACGGCATAGGCTGCAGCCCCTGCTGCAGTGGGGTGCCATGGGCTACCGAGTGTAGCCGGCAGCCAGCGTGAGCAGCCAGCAGCTGCCGTGAGCAGCCGTCCAGAGGCCAGCAACTGATCTGCCTCGCCTGGGAAGAGCACAATAATCATAATACCAACATGGGCCAGTGAAGCAACGTCCTCCACAACTAGACTGAAGAACAAAACGACCACAACTTGTCTGTTCCCCTTCCCCGATTCCCCAGTGCTGTTCCCCTCCCCCAATTCCCCAATAAAATCTTTAAAAAAAAATAAATAAAGCTATAAAAACTTTCAAAAAAGGAGTCAAATGATTTCACTGTATTCTCCCTTCCTTTTCTTTATGATTATAATGGAATTCATTTCAGAGCACAAGGCAATTTCTATTTACAGCTGTAAGCAATGAACCTGGGAACTGTCTCCAGACCCACCTATTTAACATCTGAGCCGCTGGTGAAAGACTTATGCAGCGACGAAAGCCATCTAAACCCTTAGGCACCAGAAAGAGACGAAGAACCTGGGCATCTAGAACTTTGCTAAAGAGGAGTTGCCTCTGAGGAAGGGAACTGGGTGCCAAGGAAAAAAGGTGAAGAAACCAAAGGCACCCCGCAAGGGGTGGGGCCCGGAGTCAGGTACAGCTGCTGCTGAGCCTCGCCCCTCCTAGGGAGGGACAGGAGTTGCTGAGGCTCTGGCATGGGAAGGACTGAAGAGAGAGCCGCACAGTAGCAGCTGGGTACAGGGACACGGAAAGCAAGTCTGGGCGTCTGGCGCCAATGTGTGATGTGGGAGGCTGAGTGTAAATGGGGATGCCACTTGCTGGGCCAGCAGGAGGAGAACCAACAGGGACGGAAACTTGGTTTCTCCATCCACCGCTCCTGCTACATGAGTCTGTACAAATGTAGTGCAGATAAGACTTAGCAGAAATCAAACTTCCCTACTTCTTTTTAGCATAAGAGCCTAAGCTATACGTGACAGGCCATGACTTTGGAAATGTTCGTAAGCGGTATTCTGGGATATGTCATTTTTGTGGACAAGAGGCTGAAGTCACAGCAACCAGGAGCCCTCAGCGGAAAGGACCCCTCCCTAGCTTCAGCTGTTTGTGTCATCGGGGCGCCTGGTTCCAGCACAGGGAGCAGGGAGCCAGTCAGAAAAGATTCCGGCCCCTTGCTCCCCTTTCAGGTCAGCGGGTCATGGGAAGCCTGGCATGGAGCCGGCTGCTGGTCCCAGGTGGCCAGGTGGAGCCCAGGACCCGCCTCTGCCCATCACGTGACCAAACCCATCTGGAGCCAGAGGCAGGGAGAGAACACAGGTGGAGCAGGGCGAGCCCATCAGCTCCAACCTCACCAGGATCTCCAAGGAGCCCTCAGGGCCACCGTTTATGACCCACACACATGTGGTGCAGCTCTTCTCAGTCCAGGTGGAAGCCCAGGCGTAAGATAGGCACGGGTCTCTCTTGCTGTCCCGTGAGTTGCCCAACCTTGGGCCCTCAGACACCTTAAGCATTCTCCTACCGCTGGAGAAGGCAGCAGACACAGCCACCATCTCTGACACTTCACCAGGGAGCAGAGCACAGGGACTGCTTGATCCAAGCTTCCAGTTTTATTAACTATTTCAGATTCACCTGTTCCACCACCAGCTTCCGGAGTCCTCACACTTGACCTGTTCTGCAGAAACTCTGGACTCACTCTACTCTTCAGAGCCCTCCCAGACTGGCCCCCGCCCGCCCAGCCCCCAGGCCTGGGCTCCCACCGCGCTGTTTCCAGAGTGCTCACCATGTTACCTTGTGCTTGTTGGATGTACCCTGTCCCCTCTCCTCCCACACACCTTTCCCCTGGAGTGGGGCTACCCAGAGCTCTATCCAGCATGCAGGTGGCACGTAATATGTGTTTGCTGGCAAATGGAGCAGCCACTATATATTTGCAAGAGAGGCAGGTGCAAAGCACTGCGGAGGCAGGATGGGACCTCACCCCACTCACCCCGAGGCCAGTGGAGCACTGCCGCACACACACACGCACATGCACACACACACACGCGCACGCACACACACGCACGCACACACCTGCGCGCACACGCACGCTCACGCACGCACGCACGCACGCGCGCACACACACACACCCCTAGAGTGGGCATAGCTTTACTCCTGACTAGTCCCTTCTTCCATGACGCCCACCCAAATCCACCCTCCTACAGCCACCAGGAGGGGGTGTGAGTGACAGCTGAAGGCAAAGCCCCTGAGGACTCTTGCAAAGACAAGATGACGCCATCTCTCCTAAGAGGCGACCTGTGCTGTTCAAAGCCCCCGTAAGCCATGCCCCAGAAGCCCACCCCGCACACAGGAGACCAGAGTGGATGTGCTCTCTCAACACCCTCCAGGACTCGTTCATTCAGTGAACCTTCCCTGAGGGACTTGGCTCTACTGAACAACAATAAACAGGCAGTCTTGGTGCTCAGAAACCTGAGGCTCTCCGCAGGCTACCTCCAAACCTCTCCCGGGTCAGCTGGGGTCCGTCGGCCCTAGTGACATCAGAGGACTGCACACACCCTCCTGACAGGTAGCCCGTCCTGCCGCATGTGTGCTCAGCCCACCCTTTCTTCGGTTGTCCCTCAGGCATAGGCCACAGCCCATCGAGCCCTGGACCTGCAGAGCTCCGGCTGCATCTGCCCGACGCTGCCACAGTCCCTCCACACAGCGGTCAAGGCCGCCTCCTGAGAGCAGAGCTGGACCACACCAGTCCTGCCCCCAGGCCCCGTCACCGCTCCCACCTGTTCGTGCAGCATTGCATGCTGTTTCCTCTGCCCTCAAAAGTGCTGCCGGAAGAGGAGACACGCGTGCCTGCCTCACACGGACCTCACAGGCTCGGCCCACTGTCGCTGCCCCGGTGGTTTCTCCACTAGGGAGCTGAGAGCACTGGACAGCAGGGAGGGCCTGCCCCAAGCTCAACCCCTTCTCTGCACGAAGGCGGCAGAGACCTGCAGGGAGAGGTGAGGTTTACGAGAATGATGGGCTGAAGGAAGGTGGCCCCGCGGCTGCTGGCCCTGCCAGGGCTCTCGATAAGGACCATCCAGAATCGTTTGACAATAATGCGGCAGAGGCCTGGGGAAATTCACTTTGGGGTTGTCAGGGGTTCAGCCACACCCAACTACAAGGGAAAAGACCATCCTGAACAGCTTGAGGGAGGCAAGAGAAGCTTGGTCAGAAAAGGGCCTCGGCGTTCCTGAGGCGTTTATCCGAGGGTTTGCAATAGTTATTTTCGTATCAACAGGTAGCAACTCAGAGGAAAAGATAAAGGACATCAGTGTGGAGGAGAAAGGGCTCTATAATAAACCTGACAAGTCCAGTGACCGAAAGTGACCTCACAGGGTGCTCTGATCATATGTCCCTAACTGGCAGGTCATGGCGGGTCGTCACACCCCAGGCCTCTAAGCCTTAAGCAGCCCCGTCCATTGTTTCTGTGCAGCTAGGTCATCACACCTTTGAAATAACCCATAACCACCCTCAGGAGAGCACAGTCGCGTTAACTCTCCTGTAACCCAATCCCCGCCTTGCTCTCCCACCTCCGTGTCACCTTCCTCATTCCTCCCTAAAAAAAAAGCTGCAAAACTTATTCTCCGGGGCATTTGCGATCTTGCTCCCTGGGAATGTCGTCAATTTGGCTCAAATAAACTCTTATAAAAATTCTCTACATGTCTGGACATTTCTTATGCTGACACCAATGACAACGTTAAATAATGGTGTGTCAGTTTCGCCTGCCAGCTGACCTGTGAAGCCAGAAACTCACAGGTACATCATGGAGTGCCTGTCACAGGTAAACAGTGTCATCAGAATTAGGAGCAGGAGCAGTCAGTGACACATTTCACTGGGACAAAATGGACCATTAGAATCCCGGGCCCCACCAAACACAGTCGAGTATGAGTTTGCCCCGATTCTGGCCCCTACTTGCCTTCCCTCAGCCTCCTCCACACTCTGTTCCTAGGATCTTTCCTTTCACTGGGCTGTGTGTGTCTCAACAATGAATCCTAAGAGGACTGCTGAACAGGGGGCTGTGTAGGTACCCACATGTGAAGTCATCACCTATGAAGGCATCACCTGTGAAGGCAGGGGGCCCTCAGCCCTCAGCCCTCAGCCCTGCTGGTTTACACTCACTCAACAGCTCTGCTTAGCGAGCACCTGACCATCGAGTGGGATGCAGTTTGCGACTAGTGACAGTGTCCCAAGGAAAATGGCTTATGGGGCCGGCCGAGTGGCGCGTTGGTTAAGAGCTGGCTTGGGATGCCAGCTCTGAGCAGCAGGGCCCCGGTTCGGATCCCACATGAGGGCCAGTGACGCTGCGCCCTCTACAGCTAAGATGGAGAACAGCTCGACCTGGAGCTGGGCTTTCGTGAGTCGCCGGCAATAGCGTAGGCTGCAGTGGGGCTGCAGTGGGCTGTCATAAGCTACCGTGTGTGGTCGGCAGCCAGCGTGAGCTGCTAAGAGCCGCCGTGAGCAGCCGTCCAAAGGCCAGGGAGTGACTGCCTCACCCGGGAAAAGCGCAATGATAATATCAACATGGGCCCGTGAAGCAACGTCCTCTACAACTAGACTGAAGAACAAAAGGACAGCAACTTGTCTGTTCCCCTTCCCCGATTCCCCAACACTGTTCCCCTCCTCCAATTCCCCAATAAAATCTTTAAAAAAAAAAAAAAAGAAAGAAAAGAAAATGGCTTAGACGTTAGTTGAGTTCCAAGGTCAGTCACTCATGAGGATTCACACCCCAGCCGTCGCGGGCCTCCCCCACCAGTGCTGCTGAACACATGGAGTCTGCTCCCCAAGACCTGGCCCAGGACCTCGCCTGCAAGTCTCTCCAAGTCCCTGCCGACACACATGAGGATTGGCGACTGTCACCCTCCCGATGAGCACAGACAGCACTGTGCTTCAAGCAGTAGAAACAGGTCCAGTCCCACTCCCAGACTTTTCCTACGAGACAGCATAGCTGCGAGGACATGGGGAGGAACAGGAAAGAACTGGAAAAAGGCAAAGCTGACCAAGAGGCCACAAGCTGACCTGCTGCTCCATCACACTGCCCTACTACCCTCATTCTGACAGACCGAACTGTGGCCTGCCTGGTGACAGGCCCCCAAACCTAACCCCAGTGTTCCCAGCACAGGCAGCTTGGGTACCGGTCTACTCCAAGAAACCTCAAGGTGGGAGGTGACCTTGCGTCACCTGTTTCTGGCTGACAAGTAAAGCGTAGGGTTCCACAAGGGGCCTGGCCAGCAGTTCCAGTTCCGGCTCTGCCTCTCCACAGTGGAGCAGCAGCTGGGCCTCGTGTTCCTCATCTGTAAATGGGGGATGTGAACTTCTTCCTGGGGCCATCTTGAAGAGTAAGTAAGATAATACACAAGCCCACAGGGGAGAGGGGTCTGCAGGGGCCACTAGCAGAGATGACACACTGGTAGCGTGTTTCCTGTCTACAGTGTTTTTCAGTTTGAAATATTTATCAATGTTTTTAATTATCAAGAAATCACAGGAAGCCCCGGCTTGCTGGCTCTCCTGAAGTGTGGGGAGGCCTGGCAGCCCTGGCCTGTACTCCTGCATGACCGTAAGCCAGGGCGAGCAGTGGCCTTTGGCTGGGCCGTGCGCGCTGTGCCCCCAGAGCCCCACATTCCACCACCCCTGTATCCACTACTCAGCATTCCCATCACCTGTCTGCAGGGGCAGAGCCAGGTTTTGGGGGGCCTTGAAGCTTATCACTTGGGGAGTCCTCTTTAAGAAAAAAATTGTTTAACTATGAATACAAAATTAGGTACAAGTGAGGGGTCCTAAAGGTCAAGTGTCATTAATGTCCTAAGTCTGTCTCGTTGGCTTTTGAAACCCGGGACAAATGCAGCAGCTGCTGCCACGTGCTTACAGGTGATGAAACTCTGGCAAGGACTTGTATGCAAAGGTCCATCTCTCGGTTTTTGACAAGAGACTGTACAGCCAAAGGACCGATCCCCTTTCTTCTTGGGTGTCGTGGGGCTGAGGCTGTTAATTTCACCCCCACACCTCACTAACTTTCAGATGCCACTGAAGTCCAAAGAAGGTGATTCCGGGAGCAACTGAAAAGGACTGTAAGGTGCTGGGTCTGGGTCTCTGTGCTCGTGCATCTAGAGCACCAGGTGTGTGCTGGGAGCAGGCACTCAAAGATATCCCTAGGGATCAGCGACTTGCGACTTGGCTCTGTGGCCAGAATCTAAAGTCCATGAGGGTGAAGCCAACAGGTCCTCGAATAACAATGCAAATTCGTTGTGACACTGATGGGAAGCCAGGAACCTAACTCGTTTGTATCAATCAGCCTGTGGTAACACTGGTTAGTTACACATCATTTCACCTCAAGTTCCAGAGCCGATCAGCGTTAAGTGAGGGCTCACTGTACTTTCTTCTGTTTACTGTGGAGCCTCTAGGGTCTGGAACAATTTCTGGCATGTAGGAAGACATTCAAATTTATTTAATGCATGCTTTCTTGGGGGATTTTCATAAATATTATGAAAATTATTCCTGCCCATTTAAAATAGAAGAAGCCAGGATTCAGAGAGGTTGGGGAGTCCTGCCCAGAGACACACAGCTAAGCGGCACAGAACCAAGGCTCAGACCCATGTATCTGAGGCTGTCCCAGAAAGCAGAGGGCAGCAGCCACGGAAGGACGCAACCCCCTGACCTGGCAGAGCAGGTTCCACAAGCCACGAGCTCTCATCAGGGATTTCTCAAAACGTCTCAGAGTCTTGAGAAATAAACCTCCAGAGTCCTCCTCCTTCAACATTCTGAATATTGGAACTCCTGCTTTTAATTCAATAATTCCTTGGGCCTCTTGCTCTTTCCCTCCTTTGTCTAACAGATTGTTAGCAAGTTCTGATTCCAAAGCAATCAGAAATAAGCAGGAACACGTAGCACTCAGTTCCCACATGAACAGATGGGTATCTTCTCTACCATTTTCTGAATCATACTTACCTTTTACAGATCACCTGTCAGGTGCCTCCTCCTGCAGCAGGCAAGTCACATAATTTGATGTATGAAGCAACCCTACAAGGAAGGTACTACAGTCGCCATTGCACAGACTGGAAACAGGCTCAGTGTGGTTAAAAAATATGCTCCTGAAGAGACATATAAATCCTGGTACTCATCCGGGGCACAGAAGGCGAAAACCTTGACCGATTCCTCTAAAGCCCACTCCAAAGGTATTTTTCTCTAGATCTCCACCCCTCAAACACCGGCATGCTCCACTGCCATGTGTATTTACAACAGCCCTCTGACCTGCTCTGGAAATGCAAGGGGACAAGGCCAGCCCACTTCAACTATCACAGAAACACGCAAAACAAAATGGCATTCTGCAAAGCAAACCTCCTGTGTGATAGATGCCCCACAGGAAGGATGAAGTGAGTGAGAAAGACTGCGGCATAATTACAATGGTCAATCGCTGTGCCAAAAATTCCTAGTCCACACACAATTAAAAGCACCCAAGAGCTAGAAATATGTGGAGTTTCTCCTCCTTTAGAAAATGTTATCCAAGTAGCACCTGCTGCTAAAAAGCAAATTCCTAAAAATAGAGGTCAGTCAACTCAGGAGAGTCAGCCAGCATCAGATGCGTCAAACATGCCGGCCCGAGAGCTCCTGGCCCAGTCATCCCTTGTGGAGACACAGGATCACACCCATTTTAACCAGAGAAATGCCCCAGGAAACAAGGCTGCCCAGTGTGTGTGTGTGGGGGGGGGGCGCAGAGCGGGGGAGGCTAAATCATATTAATACCTTCACACATGGTAAAAACCTTGCTCCAGTTACATCTCCAATCACAAAAGCAAGAAAGGCAAGACTGCAACCACAGACCTGTCCGTGAGCAGGAACGTCGAGGAGAAGGACATGGCGTCTACTGTGGCCACACAGCTCTGCGAGGCCAGCCAGAAAGGCACTGCCTCTCCCCTCGCCACATTCCCAGCACGCCGGAGCCACAGTCCCAGGGGAGCACCATGGACACCCTTCCGAGTCCTGCTGCCCACGGTCTGGAAGGTTAAGGCATGCAGGAAGGAGTGGACCAGCTGGAAAGGCAGGGGCGGGGCGGGGCGGGGCGGGCAGGACTCTGACTCCTAACGAGTCACAGGGAGGAGGAGGGCGGGCAGTCTGGGAAGCAAAGTGTGAGTGACAGGTTCCTGGGGCTCCACACAGCTCTGAAGCATGTCGCATCTCAGCGCCCTGCGGAGACCCAGAGCCACACACCATGCCAGGATAGGCAGATGAGCCACAAAACGCACGGGCACTTCTGTCCGGGAAAGAAGGCGAAGTCACATTAGGAACAACCTACAGCAGCGGTTCTCAACCTGTGGGTCGCGACCCCTTTCAGGGTCAAACGACCCTTTCACAGGGGTTGCCTAAGACCATCGGAAAACAAAAAGATACTTACATTACGATTCATAACAGTAGCAAAATTATAGTTATAGAGTAGCAACAAAAATAATTTTATGGTTGGGGGTCACCACAACATAGGGAACTGTATTAAGGGGTCGCGGCATTAGGAAGGTTGAGAACCGCTGACCTAGAGCGTCTCCTGTGTGCCAGAACCACTGCTTTGTGAGAAGAGCTCAGGTATTTAGGTGAGTCACATCATAGTCACTTCAGTGAGAGCCCAAATACCTACATCAGAACCACCCCCAAGGGACTCTCCCCGTCCCCGACTCCAAATACCATTAAAAACTTTTCAAGGACAACTTCAAGGTCAGCAAAACCAAGCTATTCTAAACCCACAGGAAGCTGCTACAGGACGGCTGGCCCGCCCTTGGGGCAGCACCATTTCCTGGGTCACGTGTCAACAATGAGCCCCGGTGAAACGCTGCCCGCTTCATGCGCCCACCAGGGTCCTGTACTAACCAGCTCCACAGTCGCTCTAAAAGAAGAAATCCACCTGCCGGTGTGTTTGTATGCTCCCAACTGCACAGAAAGTCTGACAGACAGTCAGTAGATGGCCATCTCTGGCAAGAGAAGATGGTGAGGGGCCAAGAGGGAAATTTTCCTTTACACATTTCTGTATTGCTAAAAAAAAAAAAAAAGTCAAATGAGCATATATTACTTGTGCAATTAAAAAAAATAAAGACAATCAGATGTGGGAGGCAACATGGCACTGGAGTGGTAGCGAGCACCTAGTCTGTGCCAGGCTCTGGACTAGTGAACAAGACCCATGAAATTGCTGCCCAAGCACAGGGGGCATTGGGCGGAGAGGGGGTGGGGGAGACTAATGTATGTACACTAATGCCATGGATCCCAAAGTGGGGTGTCTGGACTAGAGGCAACATTACCTGGAGACTGGTTGGAAACCCAAATCCTTGAGCCCCACCCAAACCTCCCGAATCAGAAACTGGGGCAAGGCCCAGCAATCTGTGTTTTCATGAGCCCCCCCTCCAGGTGGCTCTGATGCTCGCTCCAGTTAGAGAAGCAGTGTTCTGACTATACACTTAAAATTCCTGCTATCCTACTTCAAACTTCTGGTCAAATTCCTCACTCTGCAAGGAGTCAAATCCACATTTCTGGGTCCAGCACATCAGCAGCTCAGGGTGAGGCCAGAGCAATCAATCATTCACAGAGCAGCCAGTCAGGCAGAGCCCCGCCCCCTTCTTCAGCCCCCTCCTGTCTCTCAGGATACCTGTGTTCTCCCCATACCTCAGAAGCTGCAGCTTCCGGTTCCCACATCCCTTCAAATTCTTCAGCCTGCAATATTCATGTTTTATGATTATGCATCAGCAAAAAATTTTCCAAAAATATCTATAATTTAAAAACTCACAAAGAAAACTCAGGTCCAGATGGCCTCACTGGGTGAATTCTTCCAAACATTTAAGAAACACTCAGAGAACAAAACTTTTACTACTTAACCTGATAAAGCTCTTTAATAAAAAGTAAGGTATCTGATAAACAGATATCCCACAGGAAACATCACACTTAATGGGGAAATAGGGGACGTTTTCCCGGGCAGAGGCCAGGACCCAGGCAAGAGGTTCCCCCAGCAGCACCACTTCAGTTCAGCCCTGTATGGGAGTTCCTAGTCATGCAACAGGCAAGAACACTAAGTGAAAGGAGTAAGAATTGGAAACAAAACTCACCTACAGACAGCAGGATTTTCTACAGAGAAAATCCAAAAGAATCCACAAATAAACTATTAGAAAACCTGAATTTAGCAAGATCACAGCATTCAAGGTCTACACACAAAAATTTGCATTTCTAACAAGCATTTATAACATGGCACTTGTAAAACCATCCAAAAATAGCAAATAACTTGGAATATATTTAATGATAAAAACACAACACTTTTATATAAAAAATAACTATAAAATACTGTGGACAAATGAAAGAAAATCTAAATAAATGGAAGGACATGCCATATTCAGGGATCAGAAGTCTTCATAGAGTAAAACATAATCAATAGATTCAATATAATCCCAAACAAAACCATAATTTATATGGTTTAAAATTTATATGGAAATGAAAATAGACCTACAATAGCCAAAATTATCTTAAAGAACAAAGCAGGAGGGCTTACTCTATCAGATATCAAGATCTACTATATAGCTATAGTAATTTTAAAAGAATATTAGTGCTATTAGTAAAAGGACAAATAGACAATAGAAAATATATGGCCACCTGATTTATTTCAAAGGCTCAGTGGGAAGGATCATCTTTACAATAAACCACCATCCACACCATACAGAAAATTAATTCCGATGGACCGTGGATCTAGTTGGTAACGGCAAAACAAAGCTTCTGGAAGATAACATAGAATTTCTTAAATAGGACAAAAAAGGCACTAACCATAAAAAGAAAAGATTCTATAAACTAGAATTCATTACAATTAAGTACTTCTGTTCATTAAGAAAACAAAATGAAAAAAAGCATTTCGAGAATGAAAAGGTAAGCCATCCACAGCAGAGGAGAAGGTCTTTGCAACACACATATCTCACAAAGGACTCTTACCCTGAATATTTCAAATATGCCTACAAATCCGAGAGACAGCCCAAGACAGGCACCTCACTAAAGATTTCAAGTGGCCAATAAGATGTGAAAAAGTACATCATATCATTAGTCATCAGGGAAGTGCAAAGAAAAACCAAATATCCCCACCCTATCATACCAGAATGGCAGAAAGAAAAACCACAAGAACAAAAAACTGATGATGCCACATTGTGAAGAGGATGGAGAACCCCCAGAATGCCTGCACATCACTGGCAGAAGTACGAACGGGTCCAGGCACCTTGGAAAGCCGCTTAGCAGTGTCACCCCTGGTCATGTGTGCACTACAAGACATGCACGAGAATGTTACAGTGAGCATTCTCCTGAAGTGCCACAAACAGAACGAACCAAATGTCCACCCACAGGGGCACAGGCAGGGATGTTTGTGCAACTGAAAACTACACAGAAGGAAAGAAAATAAAGACCACCAGCAACCTGGGTCAACCTCAAAGAAAGTCAGACACAAAAGTATAGGCTGCATGACTCCATTTCTCTAACGTTCACAGAAAGGCAAAGCTAATCTCTGGTGCCAGAATCAGAACAGCGGTTGCCCTTCAGAGCGCGAGGCTTCAGGGGTGCTGGTACTGCTCTGTATACAGCCAGGTGCGAGTGTGCACGTGTACACGTCACTACACAGGACACTTCAGGAAATGCTCCCCTCTGGGGCCTTTCCTGCTGGCCCCCCACTTCGTCCCTCCTGTGTGTTCCCAGAGCGCCTGTGCATGTTACCTGACAGGGAGCTGGGGGCTTGTGTTTTAGTTATGCATCACCTCCCACTACATGTCGGGGGGGGGGGGCATCTTACTTGGTCTTTGTGTCCCCAAGGCCTGGATCTACCTGCTGGGTAGTGCTACATTAACAGGTAATTCATTAACTAACCCTGAAACACACTCTAGCCTGTACGCCTCTACTGATAAGTCAGAGTCCAAAACAAGACACAGTGTTCTGTGTCACAACCTCCTTGAAGTCTCCTTCAAGCACTCTCTAACGTTTAAGTACAGGGAGGAAAAACTGAACGGGGATGCATTCTTGAGTTTTTTTGTTTTTTTTTTTTTTTTTTTCAGCTGAGCCATCCTGCTACCTGTTGGCAGCTCAGCGGCTGCTCAGCTCGGGCTGGACTCGAACCGCTGTTGCTCAGAGCTCAAACTCTTGAGCGAGCTCTTAACCAACTGAGCCACTCGGCCGGCCCCGGGGATGCATTCTTTAACATCAACTTGGGTTTTTACAAGGAGAGAGAAGGCAGGGCGAAAATAGCGATGTAAGTTAATATAGAACGTTAACTCTACTAGAGAAAAGAATACGAATTTCTTCTTAGTCTCCAACTGGATACTAAGGAGAAGAGGGAAAGAAGGGTTGCTAGTTAACAATCGTCTGTAAGCATGCCAGATCAGGAGTGGTTTGGGCTCACGAGGAGTTGAGAGAAGGGGTGAAATGACCGTTGTTTCAATGTTAGGAACCGTGAGGAGTGAGACCTAAGGTGGAAAGTCTGTCTACACATGTGATTCTGCGTCAGGCAGATCTGGGCTCAAATCCCGGCTGCAGAACAAGCTGCGTGACCCGGGGTGAGACACGCACCTTTCGGCTTTCTCACCTGGACAACAGAGGTACCACACCCAGTTACCCGGCTACTGACTGATGCGTGTGCTCACCAGTTACACTGAGGCAGCTTACTCATTACACAGGGCCAGTTCATTCATCTCGTTTAAACCTAAGCCTATTCACACGTCATTTCTTTCATTCAACACATACATATCGAGCAGCAACTGTGCCAGGCACTGCGCCCAGTACAGGGAATACAACTGCTGATGGCCGGACACAGTTCCCCAATCTGCAGGGGGCTTCTCTACGCCTTTCCTTGCCTTAAGGTCACACAGTAAACAGAAGGGCTTGGATGTAGGCTTAAGTCCATCTTTCCTCTGGTGGCTCTCAATCCTGGCTGCAAGCTACAATCACCCAGGGAGCGTTTTTAAAAATCCAAATGCCCAGGTCTCACCCCAAACCAATGAAAAGTGATCTCTGACAGTGGGGCCTAGATATCGGTTGTTGTTTTTTTTTTTCAGTTTCCTGGACAATTCTTTTATGTAGCCAGGCTGAGAACTTTGCTCCCTAACTAATAAATGTTTCCCTCCCCATGCTCTCTCGTTGTTTTAACGGATGCTTTAATCTATATGAATTGAAACTCCTTCTAGCAGTTTCCATGAACAGTGAATTATAATCTTTTAGGGTTTGCTTTAAACTACTCCAACAATTCTACTCTCTAAAGCAACACAGAACTGTGAATACCTGCCTTACAGTGGAAACTTTTCTAGTGTCTTCCAGTCTCCTCTGCTTCCACTGATCCAGGCTGTGCACCAAGTCCTAACCCAGGTGATCTAAAGAGCTCACCTGAGCGTGCCCCCTCCCTCCTGGCAGCAAACCTTGGCCATGCCCCCCGGAACCCAGCACATGCCTTCTCCTCTCACAGCCCTGGGGCACAGAGGGCCTGCTCATGGGGTTTGTTAAAACCAGCCGCTCTTACATGCGGCTCAGGAACAAGGATCTACACTGCACAAGTGGAGAGGACCAAGCCACCAGGCTCTCCTAATGTGGCAGGGCTAGTCAAGAACAATGGGTGGCATTAGCTGGGGATCATGGATGGCTAAGACCCAGAGTCTGCCTTGAGGGGCTCATAGTTAAGAACAAGACACAGAAAATAAAGCTGGACTAAAGGCTGCAGGAGAGCAGGAATGGAGCAGTGTGCCTGGAAGAGGCCGCCTCCGCCCTGGGAATGCCGGGAAGGCTTCACAGAAGAGGTGTCAGCTGTGCTGAGCAGTGAAGGTGTGCAGATGTCAGACTAGGGCATACGAGGCGGAGGAGAAGGGAGGGAGGTGTGAACCAGCAATGCGAGCTCAGTGTCAGGCCCATGAGCCAGAGCAGCAGCCCAGAAGGATGGGGGGAGGGGGGGACACACGGACCAGAGGCATTTCTGCATTTTGTAGCCGAAGGCCCTAGGAGGATAAACCCTCCCAGACTTAACCTGACGCCAGGGCTAGGACGAACCCTAACAGTCCATCAGCCCTCGCTGAGTGTCCTCATTCATAAAACAGAGGCTGGATTCTCACTGCCAGTAACCTTGCACCAAGGTCAGAGGGCTCCTGGGGGTTCACAGCCACCATCTTGGGAGAGGGCAGATCAGATCTGACTGGGGGTCGGGTTGGGATGGGGGTCATGAAGCCGGCAGCAGTTCTGGAATTCTGGCCCAGGAAATCATCTGAAATGCAGACAACACACTGACGTGCACACAGGTAATTTTATCAGCAAAAACCAGGAAGAAAACCACTTCCTTATTGTTTGACAAGTAAATGATTTACAGGATGAAATACCACAAAGACATTAATAAGCATATAAATTTTTAATTACGTGGGGAAATGATTTCTATAAGTAAAAAAGCAAGATTCCACACTGTAGAAATATTACCCATTTTTATATTTTAAATTCATAGAAAGTCTATATGGAAATACAGTAAGAAGGAAAAATTAGTAGTAGGTATAAAAGTAGAAAGGACAACAATAGGATGACGAACATAAAAATTTTCCTGTCTATATTTAAAGAGAATCTTTAAGAAAACGCATAAAAAAGGTTTATCGTTTTTAAAAATGTCTCAGAAGAATGTGCCAGCTTTGCAGACACCACAGGTGTGGGTGCCACAGGTTCAATCTGAAGCCCACAAGCTCTGTGACTTGATATGGGAGACCAAACTGTTGATGGGGGGGGGGGTCTTCTCCCGATATCTAGAACAATAGCATCATCGAAAAGGAAAATGTTTAGATTCCAAAAGTTAGGTGTATCAGCTCTCTTTATTACATTTTTTAGATTTACAGTCTACCCCTCATTCACTTAAGGCTATTTACTGAACATCTACTAACTGTCTGCATTGGCTGGGAAAACAAAGAACGAGTAAGACGTGGCCCCTGCCTTCCAAAAGCTCACCATCGACAGGGTGGGAAGGGTGTCAGTGCTGTCTCAAAAGTCGTCCAGGGAACGTGGCATCCAAATGAGGGCTTTGGAAGGGGTGGAGTGATCAGACAGGGCTTCCCTAAAGGAGGTGACACTTCCGGTGACAACAAGAGTTTTCCAGGCAGAGGAAGCAGAATGGGCAAAGGTGCAGAGATAAGACGGTTGGTTCAGAGAACTCAAAGTAACGAGTTCAGTTTTTATGGCTGCAGCACAGAACGGGAGCTGGACGCCTGGGAGGTGCGCAGGGACTGCATCCGGAACGCTCCTTACACCGCCAGGCCAAGCAGTTTGGAGTCTATCCTGCAGGGGATGAGAACTACCACTTAGGCAAGAGAATGCCAAGCATTCAACTCGACTCCAGGCATTTAATTCTCAGAAAGAAGTGGAGGGGAAGGCAGATCGAAAATAAAGACCCCGAAAATGGCCAAAGCTCCCAGCTAGTCACCAAACCAAGCACGGTCCTGTGTCCCAGCCTCCCCTACAGGTAGCTGTGACCACAGGACTGAGTTCCCGCCCATGAACGGCCAAGTGCGGTGATGTGTGCCACTGCAGTGTCCTGGCCCCCAGACCCCCACCCACCACCCTTCCGGAGTGTCCCCTTCTCAGCTTGATACAGAGGAGTCCAAAGACCTCATGTTGAAACCGACAGAGCCAGGAGATGGGAAGAACTTGGGAGAGCATGAGCTGGAAATAAACGTCCATTGTGTCTGAGCCATTAATCCAGTTCAAGCTGTTACAGCAGCAAGCGGTTCACCTAAGTAAATATGTATTCACGTGTTCTCCCCACAGACTTTGACCACCACTCTATTTCTTCTGCTCTAAAAATAACTGCTCTCGAAGGGACTTCTAAAAGGAATGAAATCTGCTCATTGCAGGGTAAAGATTTACAGTGAGTGAGCGGTCAGGTGCCAGGGCCAGGGCAGGCCCAGGAAGGGCCTTTTCCTCGTCTCCCTGGCCCCTCCCACCTCTGCAGGAACGGGATTGGGGACTGAGCCCACGCCCTCTTAATCTCGTTTGCGGTATCTCCCCTCCTGGCAGGAAAAGTGTTTTGACACCCAAATCTGAAACCTAAAGGCTATTAGGACTTAAATCCAAACCCACAAACATTTTACTATTCCCTGTAACACTCTGCACACAGGGCCTGGATTTGAAAAGCCTCTGGCTGGAAGCAAAGGGGAATTAGGAAAACTGGACTCTGCTGTGGGGCCCAAAACCGCTATCAGGCAAGTCTGGATGAGTCATCGCTCTTCCACACAGAGAACCTTACAGGAGTCCCGACATAAACCACAACGATTCACAACAAAGAATCAGCAAAACTGGAATTGAAACAACTCTCAGTTACAAACCCAGCTCACTGAACAGAAACAGGAACTAGTTGATGTGGCAATCTAGTCAGACGTGTGTACACACGAAAAATACAGAAGGCATAAAAGAATTTACTGTTAGCTACCTCAAAGATTCAAAGTTCTACAAACACAATAAGGAAACATTTTAGAATGTGCACTACTCAAGGTAGAAATCAGAGTAAGGTAGTTTAAATTGTGTTATTCCACTAACATTTTTTCAGCGTAACAGGTTTTATACCCACCTGAGAAAAGGGAAGTTAATTAGTAGAAAGCACCTAGTGGCTGAAGGGCTCCCTTGCAGGAAAGGGTTGGCCTGTGGGTTTCTCAAGACCCCACAGACTCCTGTGCTCCCACAAAGTGTCCTGCACTTCACAGTGACTCACCCCTCCCAGGCTGACCGTGACCTCACCAAGTGCAGAAGCAACGCAGGTTGGCCAAGGCCGAGCACAGAAATCTGGGAGTTCCCGTAAGTAAAGGCAGTGTGTGGCTTCCCGACAGCACCAGTGCAACGGGGTGCTTCCGAACTCACGAAGCCCCATGAATCCTGCGAAGAACAAATACACTCTCCTTTCCCCCCGCCCTCCCAAATGAGCTTTTCTAGAGCTGTGCCATGTCTAAGGACACAGACGCCTTCCGGAAGCCAGGGCAGACAGACTCTGCAGAGAACTCAGCGACGCCCGTGAGGTTTCTCAGGAACACGCGCTGGCTGTTGAACAGGATACATACGGGATCCTCCTTGGTTGAGTCCACCCCACTCCTGAATGTTACTGGCTCCACAGTGAAAGTCTCTGCCCTCACCCAACACAAAGGGGCGAACTTCAAAGGCTTCTTCCCTCAGATCCTAACCCACCCAAGGGAAGGAAACAGATCATCAAGCCCAGCTGGGCTACAGAGCAATTCCTGTTTCCTGAAGTTCAGCACCTAGGAGAGAATTGGCTGGATCACAGAAAACCCAGCCGGGGGTCAGCCTTTTAATCAAGTCCTTAGGAATGCAGAGGCAGAGGAAGTGTGTGGTGTTCACCCCTCAGGACCGAATTAATCCTGTTGCTCTGTTTTCCCTTTTCTGCTACTCATCTCCCCGCAAGTCAGGTCAAGTGCACCTTTACTAGCATTCATCCACTCATTCACTCACTCAGTCCTTCAACAAGGCACTTCCCTAAAAAGCAGGGAAGAGATCCCTAATAAATTCTAGTGAAAACGCAGCACCCACCACCATGCCAAACACTTTATCTGCATTGCCTCGTTATGGCCATTTTGGAGATAAGGAAACCAAGGTTCAGGAAAATAAAGCAGCTGCCCAGCCGCCCAGCACGAAGGGCAGAGCAGAGTCACATCTTGGCTCTCCAACTGCACTCTGAATTCCCACCAAGTCCTTTGTCCCCGCGCTGGAGGCACCACAGACACCTCCTGGACACAGCTGAGGCTCCTCCATCTTCGCTGTGTTGAATATCCCTGGATATTCAGATGTGTGCTAAAGTTCAGTGTCACACAGGGCCTCATGTGACATTCTCAACACCCCGCAGAGGAGAAAGCGGGTCAGGCCTCTCCACCACACCTGCCTTAGTCGCAGGCCGCCTTCCTTGCCTCGTTTCCATCCCCCCCCCTCAGGGCCCCCATGGATGGCTCTTTCTGCAGCCTTCCCCTGGCTTCACACACGTCGGTACTGATTCGTTTGTTCTACAACTACCGTGTGTGCTGCTTTAATACACCAACCAGAACAAGGCTGTCACCTTGACTGTGTAGACCAGCACTGAACAACACCATTTCCCTCAATGATGGAAACACACAAGTCCAAGCTGTGCGACGCGGCAGCCACTGGCCGCACGTGGCCCCTGAGGCCTGGGGTGTGGGTGGCTAGTGTGACTAAGGAACCAAATTTTCCATTTTAATTAAATTTAAAGAGCTACATGTGGCTAGCGGCTAACACACTGGACAGCACAGGTCTGGACTCTGGCTGAAGCACACACGAGCTGCTGTGGGACCACGGACATGGCACAGGTGGGTGGAGGCCACACAGACGTGGGAAAAACAGGGCGGTTCCCCGCCAGCCCCAGAGCCTCTGCACCTGCCGTGTGCTTTGACCAGAACACGCTTTTCCCTCATGTCATTCAGATCTCTGCTCCAATGTCACTCGCCCAGCGAGGCCCTCCCTGAGCAGCCTATTTAAAATGGGACACACACCCCTTCACCCTCCCCGGGTACCCCACTTTTTATTTGCCCCCAGCACTCAGAGCCTGACATCCAGCACCTCTTGCAGCCGAGTGCCCAGAGCAGATTACAGGTGCCATGTGGTGCTTTGATTTGGGGGGAGGGGCTTACTGGCTGCTGCATCCCCAGGACCTGGTCCTGGGCCCGTATTCACCGAGGAACTGAATGACGTCTGAATTCAGCTATGTGACAAGCATTTACTGAGTTCTAACTGGGTGCCAGCATGGGGTGAGTGAGATGAAGTCCCTCAAGGGGCACCCAGGCTGGGGGTGCCCACCTGATGCTGCTGCACAGTGGCAGCCGCCGTAGCTACGGCAGGAGCAGGGAGCCGTGGAACCCCTTCCTGAGAATCTTCAGTGGGTCCTCCTCATTGGAAGTAAGCAGTGAGGGGCAGAGATGGAACCTACTCCAGGAGGGGTTGCCTTGCCCCGCGTGTGGGAGGGAAGAGGAGACGCTGACTCAGGAAGCTTCCTCCGCTGGGTGGCACTGGGGCTCCCTGGCCCAATGCTCCATGAGCACACGGGAAGGGGGCTCTGTGAAGGCCTGCAGCATGCACGAGCAGAGGGCTGAGTGAGAGCCAGGACGATGCCCACTGCCACTGCGCGGGCTGCACTTGGGTTCCTGCAGCCCTTCCCCACACACCACTCCAGCTGCGCCCACAACAGCGGGAAACGGCAGTTGTCCTGTCTCCACGTGTGCAGGACTTTCTCAGTGCAGACCCCACGCTGCCCCAAAGCGGGCTCCAGCCCCGCAGGCGTGCTGAGGGGTGCTGCAGCAGGGGAGGTCCCCAAGGACCTGGAACAACTGGGAGATGGGGCCCACCAGGAGGGCAGCCAAAGCCACAGCCCCTGGGCAGCTGCGATGACACACACCAGTCCTCCCCCCAGCCCAGTACCTTCCATGTGCCCCCTCTTGTGTGAGCATGGCCCCTTGGGGCACACAGAAGACCCGTGCAGCTGGTCCTCACACAGCGGCTGGAGGAGGCCCTCCTGACAGTGGCTCAGCCTTTGCAGAAACAGTTCGGGGATGCAGCATCTCAGAGAAGCAGGGAGAAGGTGTCCCTGAATGAGCGAGCCCCACTGTCTGCAGGCCTGGCCCTGGGCTGGTGCCTGTGGGGAATGCAGCCAGTGAGTGTGGTGTCTGCCGCAGGAGGCAAGGACTGAAGAGGAAATGACGCCTCACGTCCAGATGACCGTGGTCCACCTTCTTCTCAGAAGTTTCCTCTTGGCATTTCCTTCCCCTCTTGCTCTCCCAGCC
>NW_017732140.1:454171-457590 GCF_001890085.2 Hipposideros armiger | reverse complement strand
AAAAAAAAAAAAAAGAGTTTAGGACAAGAAACTCACTAAACTTGGCCCGTGCTATCACACGTTTGATTAATTTGTCATTAATATTCCATCAGCTTCCCAAAGGTGCTTAATGATGCTCACAATGTCACAGCCATCAAAGCAAGGGTAAGGAGACAAGAACCAAGGAAGAAAACAACGAGGAGACATTTGATTTCTGTGGCAGAAAGCTAAAAAAGATGTTCAAGAACCGGAGCTTGAGAAATGATCTGCAGTAACTGATGGTGTTTCCTTTAGAGGAGAAGAGGCTTCAACCCAGACAGTGAGACAAAGGCAGCAGACGAAGCAAGGGACAGTCATGGGAGTCACAACAAGCAACTGACACTTCACAGTTGTCTGGGTCTGAACTGCTTCCCAATGGATCCCACGTCATCCCCATGACTGCCCCAGGAAGCAGGTCTCGTTATCCCCATTGTGCAGATGAGGAAGCCAAGACAGAAAGCACAGTGATGACAAGGGCAACAAAGGTAAGAATATATCATACGTGAGCATAATAGGCCTCACGTGCTAGGCACTTACTAATACTCTTTTAGAGAGAAAACTAACTCAGAGAGGTGAAGTAACTTGTTCAAGGTCACACAGCTATGATGTGGGTACAAGTCTGTTGAATTCCTGAGCTAAGTAAGCTCTTTCCTCTAGGCCAGGAGTCGGCAAACTTTTGAGACGGAACGTACCCAAAGAGCCGCATGTGGCTCACGAGCCACAGTTTGCTGACCCCTGTTCTATGCTACTNCTCAGCAGGTGTATTCTGCATGTCCCTAATACCAGGTCAAAGTCACCAGGAACATTAGCAAGCAGCTTTGGTAGAAAAAGCGTTGTTACAATGCTACACCTCAGTGGTCAAAGCAGTAGAAAACTAGTCAATCAGGCAATAATAATAATAATAATAATAATATAGGTATTAATATGCCGACCACGTGCTCATTGCTTCACATCCACGTACACACTTCCTCCCCATTTAGTCCCAAAAACACTTTGAAGCGTGAACTTATTTCTATTTTCCAGATAAGAAACCTAAGCTCAGAGACCCAAACCTTGTATTATCTTTGTATCCCTTGCAAGCTACTTAACCACCCCTTGCCTCAGTTTCCTCACCTATAAATGAGAATTAGTTACAGTACTTACCTGAATTCATCAGCTTTCAGTGCAGGATCCAGAAACCACTCTAGGGATTTTAAGCAGGAAGGGATTTAACTCAAGGAATTATGTGATTTCGAAATCACTGTAAGGTCTGAAGTTGTCAGCTCTCAACAGAGCCCCTGGGACCGGGGATCCCTGAATAACACAGAACTGAGGCACCAGGGACTCAAGACTGCAACAGGATCAGGAAGCCACCAGAGCCGCCACCAACACTGGAGTGCAGAATGCCGCCGCCGCCACCACAACTGCCTGAAACATCCAGGAAATGGATGCAGATGATGCTGCAAGAAAGCCTCACATCTCTGTGACATCACTAAACAGCAGAAAACAGCCAAGAGGGGATGACGAAATGGTCTCCACTGAGCTCCTGCCTCAAATCTCTCATAATAAAAGAATTCGACAATACCAAATTCACATGCAGAACCCTAGCTGCAAGAGACTCTGGGAAGTGCATGCTTTTAAGGCTCCAGCTTCCACAGCAGAGGAAGGCACCTCGAGGGCCTGGAGGAAGAACGAGACAGCCCCCAGAACCTGCCACACCCCACTCGCTCACATGGTTGTTGAAGGTTAAACAAGGCAATCACGTAAGTCTGAGAATGGCACCTAGGAAGCAACTGGCGCTGCCTGCTATTCCCTGTGCTGAGGGCTCTGACTGTCCCATGTCCCATGTCCAGCCAGCCTGTTGGTAAGCCGACTCATCTCCCTAAAAAGAAAGCAAAGAACACATTTCTTCCTTAGCCCTGTTCATGTCGCCAAATCCCAGAAGCCTAGATCAGTACAGGAACTAAAATTTTGCTGAGTGCCCTCACAGCAAGTCAAAGTACCCATTTAAAGATTTATATTTCTTAAGCTGGTAGTTTCAGACTTTTCCATATAGCAGAACCTTAAAAAAAAAAGTGAAATCTGTGAAACCCCAGCAAAGGTGGAAGGCAGGGCCAGAAACCAAACCTGCATTCTGGGTCTGTGCTCTGCCCACAGCTTTACCTGTTTGATCTCCTTTAACCCTCAGAGCAACTCTTTACAAGAGGTACAATTAACCCAATGTCACCTGTACCCCTGGGGATCACAGAGGCTGAGTTTCTCGTGTGAGCTGAATGGTAGAGCTGAGGCTTCAAACCTGGATCTGAGCAGCCCCAGGTCTCAACCACCACACTCCTCGCCCATCTTTGAGTTACGACTCAACGCCAGGGTGAACCAGACGCAGACTGAGCCCCAAGCGGCTCTGCGCCAGGCCGGGAAGCAGACCGGAAAACTGCATCATTACAGCTCTTTACACACAGCCAGGTGCAGCGCCCCGTCCCGCCTCCCACAAGCTGCTCCTTCTGCCCCACGTCTCACTTGGCAAGCTTCTTCTCTGCATCCTTCAAAGGCAGTTCCAGCATCTCTCTTCAGCAAAGGATACTCAGTCATCTCTTCTGAGAGCTTAATAAAGGGCTACACAAAATATGTAGTCAGCGGCAGAGCTAATTACCACCTTCCAGGCCAGTGCAGATCAGCAGCCCTAAACCCTGGGCTTCTCACAAACAGCCCGGTCTCCTGTGGAACACAAGTCTATTACAGAATTCCTCTCACATCTGCTGTCTGGGCTTTGAGATAAATACGTCAAACTATACTGGGCTCATAGGATCCCTTAACACAGTCCCTCTCCTCTATACAAGATGAGGACCCTGCTCAAATTACATTTCAGCAGTAAAGTTCCTTCAAGGAAGCAATTAAATACCAACATTTACAACCCGCTCGCTCAGTAGTTCTCAAAGGCTGGGTGGTTTTTGCCCACCCCACTTCCCTGGGACATTCGGCAATGTCTAAGGTTATTTTTGGTTGTCACAACTGGGAACTGCTACTGGCATCTGGTGGATATAGGCCAGGGATGCTGCCAAACAGCCTTCAATGCACACGACAGCCTCCCCCGGATTCACCCATCCCAAAATGCCAACAGTGCCAAAGTGGGAAATCCCAATCTAACTTTTCCAATAATGGGTTGATTTAAGTAAGCACAATATCGGGATAAGAACTATAAAAAGCTTTTAAAAAATGTTTTTAGAAATGATAATTATTTGTATTAGAATCATAGATCGCTACTACTTGCGTCATGCCAGGAAGTGTGCCAGATGCTTTCCCTATTTGATCCCTAACCTTGCACAGTAGTTTTATGCCCCACTTTAGGCTCAGAGAGGTGAAGTAACTTGCCCAAGATCACACAGCTATTAAGTAGGGGAGCTCACACTGAACCCAGCCAGCCT
>NW_017732140.1:447385-452116 GCF_001890085.2 Hipposideros armiger | reverse complement strand
TCTATGCTACTTCCAAGCCACCCTCATTTTGAGCAAGGTTTCCCAAATCTGCCAAGAACCCCAAGTGATTCTAAAAGCCTGTCCCCCTTGGCCCTTCCTCGAGACTCTGAGGAACCACATTGAACAGGCACCCGGGTGGCATTCATAAACAGGAAACGTTGAAAACACTGACCTGAGTAGCGATCAGTTCAGCCACACAAATCTGAACTGCAACAACATGATTTTAGGGCTCTGGCCTCCGCAGGGAGAGTGACAAACAGTCTCCCCTAAAGTTCCTGGGTTCCTCCTAATGAAGGCAATCATTGAGTTACTGCATTCTGAGACCAGGGACTTACTCATGGTAGCACCACACCTGTCGGCACCTCAGAAAGAAAAGGTGCCCACAAAACCACAGCCTGCATCCGAGACCGTTTCCCTCAGGACAGGTCTTAGGCTTGTCTGCGATGACCCCACATACAGTGCATGAGGCAACTGAGGAGGCAGTAAGTTAGTATGCGTGCCCACAGCCACAGACGTCTCTGGGTGACTTTGGCCAGCACATCGAAGGGCCATCCCGTGCCACAGTGTGCAACACGGGTTTTGCTAGGGGCACACACATATGGGGCATTCAGGGTCAACCGCAAAAAGGTGCCCACCTGCCGAGCCCTGGGCCCCAAGCCCTCTGAGAAGAGCTGTGGGGCCGACCGCCAGTATCCTGCGCACACTGTCCACAGCACGCCCGTCCTCACAGCACTGCACGGGCGGGGACTTCACATTTGCTTCTGTGACCGACTGGTGTGTCCCCTCCCCCACCCCCAGCCTGTAAGCCCACCCAGTCGTTTCCTATGACCATTTCTATCGCTATTTCTCCCGAATTAGCTGCCAAGAGCAGAGCCTGGGACACAGACACTGAGTGACAACATCAGAGCACAAAAAAGAGGCCAGTGCTGTCTCCCCAGGGCCTAAAGTGAGACCCAGGGACCCAGCAGCCCTGGCCTGGCACCTAGGTGACAGGTGAGAATGTGTGTGGCTGCAGTGCAGTGACAGCACACACCTCAGCAGCAGGGTCGGAACATGGACACAGGCGCACAGGAGACACAGCCAGGGACACCCAGAAATGCCAGCCCTGGGTTAGGCCACGGGGCTGGAGTCAGCAATGTGAGTTACTAGCTCCGATAGCACCCTCAATCAGCACCCTCCAGCTGGCCCAAAGGCTCACGTTGTCAGCATAAAGCACCCCACAGAAGATAAGGGTGACAAAGCAAGGGTGCTGATTTGTTTACACAGATCACTGTGGGTCACCCTCAGTGACAGCAGGAAGTGACAACAGACTGTGTGAGTGAGCCAGGGACACAGAAGTGATAGCGCTAGCAGTGAGGAGTCAAACAGGGGAATCACCAACAGACCAGCCCTCCACAGAACTCCACAGGGTTCTGGGCTATTAGGAGAAGGTGTGATTGTTTGGATGACAGAGCGCCTGCTCGACAGGGCAGGAAACACACAACACGTTCTAGACAAGAGAACAATTCAACTAGTCTAAAGTCAACAGCCTAGATCTGCTGGAGAGACAAAGATGTATTACCTTGTAAAGAAGTTACTAAATGGTCCCAATATTTTCAATTTACTCCCCTCCTCAATTGCACCAACACACTCCTGCCGCTGTAGGTCATGGGTTTCCTTGATGGAGCTCAAGGTGACATCGGTAAACTGGGGGTCATCATCATTCTCCAGGGTCACGATGGCACTGGAGCTGCTCGTGACCACCAGGTCCAAGATGTCCTCATTGCTGACGGACAGCGTGGTTGACAACTCTGTGCCGAGGCTGGACACGCTGCACACGGAGACATTGTCGCTGCGGTTCAGGGCTTTGGTGGTGGGGCTATAGAGCTTCACCGTGTCATAGCCTGTCCTGGGGAACGTGGAAGACTTCCGCACACTCTGCTCCCGCTCAGCGCTGGTGGNAAGAGGAAATGACGCCTCACGTCCAGATGACCGTGGTCCACCTTCTTCTCAGAAGTTTCCTCTTGGCATTTCCTTCCCCTCTTGCTCTCCCAGCCGGGGCCTCTGCAGAGGATCACATGAGGTTGCGTCCACTCCAGGGCAGTGCCCCAGAGCAGGGCACCACTGTCCCACACAACTCCTTCACAGTGGGCCCCACAGTGAGTCCCACGGGGAGGGCTATTTGGCACAGCTGTCCCCCCTGCCAAACTCTCGAGGATGGAGTGCTCTTCACAAATGCGAGTTTGCTTATACCCAAGGCCAGTCCACCAAGGCAGTGCCCGTTGTAACAATGCCCCCCGGGACGGAACTGCTGCCTTCCTCTCCCCACCTGGCATGCGAGATTAGAATGAAGGCACGTCACCTCCTTTCATCAGCCCTCGCAGATGCAGCTGGAACACGATGTGGTCGCCCAGGGTACAGCTTCACTGTCAGACAGACTGGGGTGAAGGAGGAGGGGAGCTGACCCCTCCAAATGCCATCGCCAACCAGCCAGAGGACCATAAGCCTGTTTATCCACACAGTGGAGACACCCCAACTACCCTCAAGCCTTCCGTCTTTCCATCTTGCTCCGTTAATTCCTCCACCCACCAGCGTCTCCCTCATCCTTCCTCCTCACTGTCCATCACCCTCCAGATGTCCCCCCACCCCTTACTCAGCCTAAAGGCTGGGTCCCACGTTTCCACGTGCCCTCGACTCCCGACTGCCTCTCATTTCACTGCACTCACTTAGCAAAACCACAACCTGCCCACGTGCACCTGCGCAGGAGACACACCGGAGAAGAGGACCAGCCTCGCGCGGCCCTGGAAGCTCCCCTGCGACCACAGTCCCTAGCCTCCACTCTGCACTCACCTAGGTGACTGTCACACCTCTTCCTCACTCCTCTCACCCAGTCACTGCAGTCCCATCCTCACTGTCAGCTGAGGACCTTACTTCCTAGTTCCCCGAACAAGTGAAGCAACAGAAAGAACTTCCACTGACGTCACCACACGCTGGCGAGGACGTGGAGCGGCAGGAGCCCTCTCACGCTGCTGGGAGTGCAGACGGCACAGCCGCTCGGGAAGGCAGTTTGGTGGCTTCTCACAAAACTCAACACGCTCTATCCTTCAATCCAGCAATCGGGCTCCTTGGTGTTTACACAAAGGAGCTGAAGCCCAACGTCCACACAAAACCCTGCGCACAGGCCTCTGTGCTGTTCCTCTAGTGCACTAAGCCTGCCCGGGCCCCTCCCCTGCTTGCGTCACCCTGTCCTCCCAGGTATCCATCCTCTTGGTTAACCTCCTTACCTCCTCAGGTCTCTGCTTACATCTCTCCTCCTCACTCACCTGACGGGCACTGCTTTGGTGGCAACTCTGACCAGCCTATTCTGTGACCTGCCTTCTCTGGTCCTCCCAGCCCTCCCACCACCTCTACTTCCTCATTTCCTCCACAGCACACACTCCTCGCTGCATTTATCTATCTATTGATTGGGGTTATTACCTGCCTCCTCCCACTAGAATATAAGCTCTTTGAGGGCAGGGTCCTTGTTTTGTTCACAAATGCAACCCAAACACCTGCCGTGCCGTGGCGTATGCTGGGTGCTCCGTAAATACTGCTCGGAAGACTATATGAGAAACATATTCAAGGACATAGCACAAAGCTTGGTGCACTGCAGGCACTCGACAAATAATCATGGCTATGACTTGCTGCCCGAGAAAACCAAGTCCAGCAGAGCACAGGGCGCCTGCTCTGAGCACAGCCGTCCTGCCGACAGACGGGCTCTCCGAACAGTGAACAGTGTCTGCAGTGGGAAGCAGGCAACCTCCCGCGTGTCCAGAACACACCCAGCTGGCTTCCTGTGGCTCTCGTCAGCCATGTTTGCAGAGGGACACGATCTGCATGCTCATCAAACTCAAAGGACAGCCTCAAAGCTCACCTGGAGTTACAGAGACATCTCTAGCCACGGTCACTGATGACCTCCCAGGTGCTACAATAGCTGTGAAGATCAGTGGTTAGAAAGGAAGCACAGGCTTTCCATAATCAAAGAGGCTGAGCTGCTGAAAACCCAGCTGGTGCAAGAATTCACAATGGGGGGAACTGAAAACCTTGGGGTGGGGAGGTCAGTATAGACTCAGCGGGCCCAAGGAAAGGGTGTGTGCCTGTGAAAACACTTAAGCAGAACAGAAAGGAGTACTCTGAAGAATGGAGACACTCACACACCTTCAGTTTATAATAATGGCAACCACCCTACTCGTTTTCTTGATAAAATCTTTCCTGCTTCTGTCATGCTCAAGGCCTCCTCCCACAGGGAGGCAGGCGCCTGTCCCTGACTCTGCTCTGTCGCTGTTCTCCTCCCCACAGCCAGCCCTGGAAGGTCAACTGCACAGCCAGCAGGCAGTAAGCTGCAGGCGTCAGGCCTCAGAGCTGACCGGAGCCTCACTCCCACTTTCCAATGCCTGCATGACTCTGACACTCCGGGAGGAACAGGCTTTCTCAAGCTGCTTGCCCACGATGCCCTCTTCCTTCCCTCCAAGGAGCTCCCGTGCCCCGAGACCACGGGCTGACCTCCCTGCCCTGGTTTAGCGTCTCCTGGCAGCTTCCAACCACCCTTCTGCAGAGCACCCATCAGCTCCACCGACACGCCTGCAGAATCTCCACTGCTCCGGATGGCAGCCCACTTCCTCTTGCTCTCCCAGCCCAGAAAGGGGGACCTTTCTGCTCACGGCACACACTTACCAGAGGCAGTGTAGTGCCTTCTGCAGAAAGGGCATGGAC
>NW_017732140.1:430411-439325 GCF_001890085.2 Hipposideros armiger | reverse complement strand
TCAAGGCCACACCATTTGTAGAGCTGGGAAGGTTTCCATCAGTCATCTTGGTCCAAGGAGAAACTAGGAAAAACACCAAAATGGCAATTAAGGCACTGGATGTAAAAGGCAAAGACGCCACTCCTCTGATGCACAGCTTGAATGTTCTGACACCCCTCTCAAAGGAGGAATCCTTGAAGGAAGTCCTACATACTCAAGTTTTCATTCAGGACCAGAAGCTAGAGTTTTAGCATATATTATCATGATATAAAATAACAGGAAGATAACTCAAAGGATACATGTAGGGTAAAAACTGATAAAGTAATCATCTTCACCATCCTCCTCATCACCCACCAGTCACATCTCTGATCCCCAGGACAGCACGGGGAACATGAGGGCCGTGCTAGGCAGAGAGAGGGGTTTTTGTTTCTCGCGGTGTTTTAAATGATAAACAGGCTACCTCTGTTGAAAGTATGTGAATTCATAACCCCTACCTAAGTCAAGGTTCTATGTGTTCTGAGACAGCATAAAAATCAAGATGTTTTCAAGACAGAAAACGAGTAACTGTCTGTGCCATGTGCAGTGGGACCACCCCAACCACATCCAAGTTAGCAGAGGCCCACCACAAATGTTTTAGTCACCTGGCTCAGGCCTGCGAGGCAGGGCATATTATCCCCTTGACCACAGCAGAAATTGAGGCTCAGAGAGGTTCAGAAACAAGTCCAAGGTCATACTGTTACCCAGCAGCAGGGCTGGGATCTATGGGACCCCCCCTCCCCAAAATAGGCCATACCTAGTGAATGAATGGCTCAGTTTGGGGTTATAAAAACCCAGGTCAGAAGGCTGGCTCAGTGAAGACAGATAATCAATAAAGCAAAAATAAAGACCATGAACCTACAATAAAGACTTGAGTGAGAAGAGCCTAAGCCGTCAGCGACACACACATTCAGGGCCCTGCCTCCAGTTCTCTGGCCTGAGACAGGGTTGGAAAGAGAAAGTGGGAGATGCACCAGCTGGGGCAGCACAGTCCCCAGCAGACTGAGAACCCTGGCATATGTTATGTCACCATCTATGGTCCTTTCAAATGTCAAAACTAAAGAGATCTAGTGGTGCACTTAAATCGGATCCAGGGAACAGAGCAACACGAGAACGGGACTGTGGACTGAGACACTGCTGCTCCGCGCACTGCCTGGGAGGATGAAATGAAACGCCAAGAGAAGCCCTGGGAAGGCGCCGGGCCCCCGCAGGCGCTGCTGGCAGCTGCTATCGTCAAACAGCAAGCAGCTGAAGGTTTTGAATGTGACAGAGGAACAATGGTAACCACTCCCTTTTGGGTGTTATTTTAGCTTTTTCAAAGAGCCCTCAGGAAGCCTGGCCTGCCTCTCAATGTCAACACAGCAAAGCAAATTCATTAAAGGCAGAAAAGGGAGGAGGGGGTCATCGCCTTCCCTCCCAGAAACTGAAGAAACCGGTCAGTGCAGCACTGGAGCAAAAACAGAAACATGAAGGAATGCATCGAAATGCAGAATTCAGAAACAGACTGAACTACATATAAAAACTTGAAATATGACCCAATGAGTAAGGAAGGATTACCTAATCACGGTGTTATACTAATCAGTTATCAATTTCTCTGGGAAGGTAGAACCACACTATACTACACCAAAATAAAAATACAAACAAAATCAGAGTTTAATACAAAAAATGAAACTATAAAGATGTTACATAAAATAAAGTGCTTCTCTAACCTACAGAGCGAAAACTCAATTCACCCTGCGAAAGGATCTGGGCATCTCCTCACGACGCGTGAACACAGGGTTCACACAGTCCTGAACTTCCTGGGCTGGAACGCCACCCACCAGGCCCAACTCTCTGGGACCCTGCTCTGGGAAACCCCTGCAGGGAACATGCTGTGGGACAATGGGATTCATGACAGAAGATGCAGGACAGCCAAACTACAGATCTGAAAATTCTGCTTTTTTTTTTTTTTTAATTAAAAGGAAAATACAGTAACAAGCATTTTTAGCACACAGGTAAGAGCTAATCTTTGGCAATGTCAAAGGTAATTAGAATGATCAAAACACCATCAACACTCTAACAGGTCAAACTGGCAAAAAGCCTGAACACAAAAAGAAATCCTCACTGAGCTGACGGACTCTGACAGGCCTAGCTGAAATTCTGGCTCTGCCACTAACAAGCTGGGCAACCTTGGGAGAGGTGCTCAACCTTTCTGAGCCTCAACGTCCCTCCTCCCCAGCAGTAAAAGGGGGCCATACCAGAGAACTCCCAGGCGCATCTGAGGATAAGTGAAATGAGGTTTGGTGAGAGCACCAGCAACCCCAGCATCTGACACCCAGTAGGTGCCCAATGAACATGAAATCCCTCTACATCAGCCACATAAAGAGCTGAAGTACCTGCAAAAATGAATTTAAACGGAAACTTTGACACTGGGATGACAGGAACACATAACAAGTGCGTTACATGAACCCAAGGACCCTTTCTCCTCTGAATCACTGAGATGGAAGCACAGGGAAGAACGGAACAGGGTCTGACAGAGCCTAAAGCCGCTTGGCAGTGGCCGCATTCTCCTTCTCTCTTCTGCCCCGGTGGCCATGGAGAGTAGCCAGGCCTCTCCCAGGGAGACACTGAGCGACCTTTGGTTCCAAGTCCAGTTGTTCCTTAAACCTCAGGAACAGGGTGTCAGCCTTCGGGGAAATAAAACTAAAATGGAAAAAGTCCTTCCACTTGCAACACACTCTAAAACCAAACTGCAAGGACCAAGGCCAGCTGCCCTCAAGCCCTCCCCCTGGTGCCAGCAGCGCCATAAACCAGAAGCCCCACTCCAAGCACCTGCCTTCCGGTGGCGCCTTGAAGAGGACGGCTGCACAAAGTGCGTGCTTCCGAAACAGGCTGCACGGTGGACTTCGGAAGCCCGCCAGGAGGCCAGCTGCCCATGGCCTGCCTCCAAGTCCTATGTTTTTCTAAAGACAGAATAAATCTAAATTCCCTGAGCTGGCACAGGGCCCTCCCAATCCATCCCTGCCAGTCTCACCAGCCTCGTGCTGTCACCTCACTTCTCTCAATCCCCAGGCACACTGCACCATTCTCAGGGTGCTCTCCCAGCATGGCCATCAGCGCCTCTGGGGATCCAGTAGCAGGTGCCACCAGGAGACACAGCACGCTTCCAAGGCCACCTCTTCTGAGAAGCCAGGAAGCTGCAGGCCCTTTCCTCCTGGGCTCCCTTTGGCCGCACCCCACCTAAAAGAAGTATATTTACAGCTGCTCCCATGTCTCCCTGCACTGGCTTCTGAGCTTCAGGCAGGCACAGGGCTAAAAAGTTCCAGACACCACTGGCTGGCGAAATGCCCGGCATGGATTAAGGATTCAAAAATCTATTTGCTGAATTCATTATTACTAACAAGTACGTTCTAAGCGGGCAGGTTTCAGGAAGAGTCCACCCAAGAAGCATCTGCTGAGCGCTGGGTTATGTTCCAAGAACAAGGTGAGCAGTGGGGAGAATAAGACGAGGAAGAACATCCATCCCACCGAGCTCCCGGCACATGTGCGGACGACAGACACAGCAAGTGGGTGATGGCCAACCACCCAGTGCATCATGTCTGCTGCTAAGCCAGCAGGGGAGGATCACTGTCAGCAGCTGCTGGTGCGGGACAATAAAACACAATTCCTCCCTGACAGTTGTCTCCCCAAGTGCAAACCACTAAGGCCCAGGAACACACGACCTGCAGCAGTGACCACTGGGGTGCCGTCCCCCCCTGCCCCCCTGCCCACAGGCTCTCGGAGTCTTCCAGGCACCGGCCTGCACCAGTGGTGGGAGCACTCCATGCAAGTTTAACTAGCCATCGCCTTCCGGACAATGTTATCTACCTGCCACAAAACTGAGTTCTGCAGGAAGTAAAGGGGCTAAGTGCCCTGAGAGATTCGCATAACCTTCACTCCACCGGGGCCACGTCTTAGGACTCATCCAAGTCACAAAGTGGGCAGTGGCTCTGCCAGTGACTCTGGGTAGGCTTTGGAAAACAATTCCAACTTGAAGCAACAGTTTAATTTCCTCCTGCTTAGAAAGCAGTAGAAGTAGGAAGTCTTCATAAATAAAAGAAATATTTATGAAGCCAAAACCAAATGGTTTAGTTATGCTCCTTGGGGTGAGGGGTGGGGGGTAGATGTACTCACGGGGGGGCTTCGGGGAGAAATCAGGCTGCCCATGCATGGGGACACCCTCCAGCACTCTTTCCTGTGGCTCCTTCCCATCTGTGGGGCCGCCATGTGCTACAGTGCAGCCCTCGTCCGGGCTCCTCCCTGGACACTGCAGGGGCCAGCCGCCTCCTCGGTCATTGCTGCTCTCCCTGACCCTCTAAGGAGGTTGCGAGCACTCCTCTTTGCTGCCAAGCCTCCCATCAACCCAGCCCCACCACTGATTTCGGTGTCCTTACTCTAAGGGTCAGGCGCACAGCTCCTTTCTATGAGCCATCGTCCGAGGGCACATCTCTCACAGAACCAAAGTTTCAAGAGGGCAGGAGCAGGTCCACACCACCACAGCATCACCATAAAACCACAATTTAATGAATACCAGGCCGATTTCTAAGCTCTTAATACGGCATTCTCTTTTACAGCCCGACACACTAGGTATCATCCCCATTACACAAAGGAGGAAACTGAGGCACATGGCTTACCCTAAGTCTCCATTTCTATGTGGCAGCAGCTAGGGCTCAAACCCACACCTGTGACTCCAAGGCCCCTCCTCCATTTCTCACTCCTCCTGTGAAGGAGCAGACTGTATTCTACCATTTCACAGATGGGAACAACGCTGGGCTAAGCCGGATGCAGTGAGTGACCTGTCCCAGGTTTTGCAGGCAGGGCCCCAGCTGAGTCTTCTCTCATTCTCCTCAAGGCCTCTCAGGGGTCCTTCCTGTTTCCTGGTGACAATTCTGGAGGGACTACCAGCCTCCCCACAGGAGGAGTGGCTCCACTAGGCCTTCACCCTGACCCTGGAGAACAAGACCACTCACGAGAAACAGGCCTGTGAGCCTGTGAAGTGAGGTTCTAACACCCAGGAGAAGCCGCCATCTGTGAGGCACCTCCCACGTGAATGAATGAGCCTGCTTTACTGGCAGAGGGCTCCTCAAGCACCCACCACTGGGGTCTCTTTCTCTTTTTAATTCAGTCCTGGCTCGGGCAGAAAGGATCCTGGAAAGAAAGGCATAGGATGCTTTAGGTCTCAGGTGCCTCAGCATTAACAATTAACACGGGCAGCCGCCTCCGCTCACCAAGTGTGCATTACACGCCGGGCACTGTGTTCAGTGTTCACACCCACTATCTGTGAACCTCCACAACGACCCCATCATCACTCCCTCAGACAAGAAGACAGAGGCACAGAAGGAACACGTAATAAAATGCTGGGGCTGACCTGGATCTGACTCTGAAGTGCTTGCTTACTCCTTCCCCTGCTTGCACGGTGACCTAAACAATGGATTCCTTTGCAGTCTATAGAATGGAAAAGTCAACTAGAAAAGTAGTTTAGTTTTTAAATGGGTTTTTGTTAGGATAGATATAATCCTAAAAAAGCAAACAAACAATTTTTTAGAAGCTCAATATATTCCTCTGGAGGGTGAAAGGCAACTTTTAGGCAACTGGAACTTAACACAATGTTGTTTAAGTAAGTTTTGGTCCATCAGCATACCAGGCAGAAATAGGGGTTAAACTGTTGAGAGTCCCCAAAGGCTCTTTTACAACCCTAAAGAACGGACATGTAAGTAACACTGCCCAAAGGTGATCATGTTTAAAAGGCATAGGTGGGGCATTTTAAGTTAAGGAGTTTCAGTGCATGGGGGACTCCCCACCACATCAAAATGTTTCAGCTACATTTAGTGATTTACCAAAACTAATCATAAGTACTTACGAAGTGACTGAAGTAACTGACAGGTTAGGAAGATAGACCACTTAACAAAGCCAACACAATTTATAATCTAATTATTAATAAGAGAAACTATTTACCGAACATTTACCATGACCAAACGGGCTAGGTTCTATCACATGCTCTAATTATTACAAGCCTGACAAGTACATTAAAGAAACTGAGATTCAGAGAGGCTGAGTAACTCACCTAAGGTCACACAGCTACAGAAACTGGATTCAAACAAGGTCTGACATCAAAGCCCACATACATGGTTTGCTGGAGGCTTAAGCATATGGACCCTAAATTTTGTGATAATCAATAAGTTAAACAGTTAACAATTTTTATACTTTTCTGTATATGTTAGCCTCAATAGAAAAGTTTTAAAAATAAATGCGGGGGCAGGGGGAAAAGGGAGGATGCAGGTTCTGGAGATAGATTGCCTGGGTTCAAATCCCAGCTCCTCCTACTTTGTCTGACCTTGAACTAGTTTCTTACCTTTCTTCTGCCTCAATTCCCATGCAGTAAAATGGGGCCAACACTAGACCCTATCTCCTTAGGCAGCTGACAAGATTAGGAGAAGAAATCCACATAAACCCTTTAGAATTATGCAGGGCAAGAGTTAAACCTCAGAAGAGTTGGCTGGTGTTATTCTTTCCTGGGCACCGAATAGGGCCAGCCAGCTCTGGCCCCCTATTTTAGCAACTCATTTGCATAAGCAAGCTCAAACACAAGCTAGTCTGTGTCTGCACGGCCTTAATGTACAGCTTCTTCCTGTCACTAACATCTCTCCTCACTCCTGCTGTGCCACTGAGCTCTGGGTCTCAACTTTTCCATCTATGCAATCAGGTGATTAGCCCAACTGAGCCACCTGAGGTCCCTGTAGCCTGACAATCGAGAATTCTCAACAACCCAAGCTTTAGCAACTTTATATCCCCATAAAACACACATAAACAACACAATCATTTCCCTAAAATCCTTATACCTATCATGTACAAATGTCTATTTTGATGACAAGTTTTCCCCCAGGCCTCAAAGCTCCACCAGCAGGCACAACATGCTGGACAGGCGTCCTCTGTGCTGGGGCTGGGACATGAAGGTCAGACGCTCTGACCAATGAGGTTCCAGAAAGGCTCTAAACCAAGCTGCTCTGATAAGCTGGGTCCTCAACATTAGAGAGTCCTTCAGCGGAGCACAAGGGAGGGGAAGTGGATGCATGAAGGACAGGAATCTACCCAGGGGAAAGAGGGATGCGGGGAGGACGGAGGGTGCCTAATGGGGAGGAGCTGCAGGGTCAGCAGGTGGCAGGTGAGGCGACACCGCCTCCACCGAAGGTGAGAGGGTGGGCTGGGCCACCCTGAAAACTCAGCGTCACAAACACCAAGCAACCCAGCTCAGTGCAAAGTGCTGAGCAGAGACCGGCCGCAACCTGCTGGAACCGTGGAGGCCACTGAGGCGAGCAGAGCCTGGCCCGCGACCTGTCTCCGTCGGAATCCCACCTCGGTCTCCCTCCAGCTTGTGGGGCTGAACCGGTCTCTTCACCTCCCTAGCGTTTCCCAAAGGGTGTGTGTACTCCCTCGACAACCCTGGGCCCCAAGTACATGCCAGGTTCTCCTTAGGGCAGGGCATCAGGTGGAGCCCACAATCTCAAGGGGTCAAACATGCACCAAAACTACGACACGGTGAGACCGCCCATGCCCAAAGCGGAGGCAGGGCTGGCACTGGCCAGATAAGCAGGGTAAGAGGAAGTGCTCCCACACTGCTGTGAGGGCCGGCGGGGCCCACGCAGGGCGCCCACCCGTGCACAGCGGCCACCCGCCCTCTGCGGAGGCAGCCCGGACGGCCCCGAGGCGCCGACACCCGCAGATGCCGCCCCAGCGGCCTCCGTCAGTCGGTGCCCAGGAGCCTCCTGCACACAGGACTTCCCAGTTCCACGTTGGGGGAAACCGTGCCCTGGGCAACTTTACGGCAGAAATGCATTCACGTGCCTGGGCAGGGACCCGGCCAGGAAAATGCCCACTGGCCCCACGGAGTGTGCAGGGCCAGGGCTCCCGCTTCCCGAGGAGGCGTCCTCACCACCACCGAGCCCCCAGCTTCCAATCAGCGATTCCGGGTTCCTTCCTCGGGGCAGCTCCCTGCCCAGCGAGGGCCGCCCCGGGAGCACCCCCCACCCACCCGCGCGCGCGCACACACACTGGCTGGGGCCCCGCAGTCCTCCCAGCGGGAAGGACCCCCAAGCCTGGGTCTCTGAGGCGGAGGGGATCCATGGCCGGGGAACCGGGGTCCAGAAACAGGGATTCCAAGAAGAAAGGGGGTCAGGGACTCCGAGGTGGAGGGAGGGGTCCCGGGGATCGGGGGCTCCGAGGGAGGAGGTCCGGGGGGTGGGGGCTCCAACGTGGGGGACGCCCCGGGGTGGCGGGGTCCCGGGGATCGGAGGTCCCGAGGTGGAAGGGTCCCAGCGGCCAGGCGGGGCGGTTCCGCCGGCCGAGCCGGCTTCTCTCTCGGCCGGGGAGCCCCGCGCGTCGGAGGATGAAAACTTTTCAAGTTCCGGAAAAGAAGCGCGTCAGGGCGCGCGTCTCACCGAGGGGCGGTCGAGCGCCGAGCGCCGCGGCGGCCCCACAATGTTCCCCGGGCCTCGCGCGCTCCCCCGCGCGAGAGGAAGCGGCGGCCGCGAGGCGAGAGGGCGCCCAGGCAGGACCCGGACCGACGCTGCCCTCCCCGCCCCGCCTCAGGCCGCCTCCCCGCTCCCGCCGACGCTGCAACAGGTGGCAGCGGCCCCGCGCGCCTGGGTCCCCTTCCTCGCTCCCGGCCCGGCCCCCGCCGGAGGCCATCAGTACCCGAGTTAGCGCGGTTCCGACGCCATCCTGGGGCCCGCGAACCCGCACTCCAGGTCCTGGGTGACCCGCAACTTCCCAGGCGGAGACGCCCGGAGCGCTGTAGGCTGCAAGCCCGACAAGCAGGTGCGCGAGAGCCGCCCGCGGCCAACCGCCCTGCGCGCCCTCGCCCCGCCCCGCCCCGCGCGCCTTC
>NW_017732140.1:424901-430141 GCF_001890085.2 Hipposideros armiger | reverse complement strand
GCCAAGCGGAGCCGTGAGGGAAGGCTTGAGGGTATCTTCGTATCCGCAAAGCCCCCGTGGACACCCGCCAGGGGCCTCCTTACCTGGTCGGCTCCACCCGCGGCCATCTTGGAAGTGGGAAGCGGCCGGAGGGGGAAGGGGCACGAGCGGGACAGGACCAGGCGTGGGGAGCCGAGCGGCGGAGCGCATCGATGGGCGCCCCTGCCCCAGAGGATGGATGGGCGGGAGAGGAGGGGCATGACCCCCACCGGGCCAAAGGCGGGAGGCTTCTGTGGGGTAACCACCTCGGGCCCGGAACTGGTGGCCTCGGCAATGTCGCTTTGGCGTCCTCCCTGCCCAGCCTTAGTCTCTTAATCTGTAAAATGGGCTTTTCTGGTAGTTGTCCTTTATTGAGAACAGTGACTAGCACGGGATCTTTGAAAATTCCAAAGCCCAGGCTACACCCCAGGCCAATTAACCTGGTTGTGAGATACAGTTTTGGAAGTTGTGTCATGTGCAAAGTTTGGGAACCGCTGGCCTAGCGTTTCTGTGCATTTTGCGTCAACATTGCAGAAACGGCATTGACAGAAACGGGATCAAAGCCGAGTACAGAGTGGGAGAAAGTGGCTTGCCCGAGACTCCAAGTCTGGTCAGTAGCTGAGAATGGTCAGAAGCCAGATGCCCCTGCCAGACCACCTTCCAAAACCCTGCAAGATCCTGAATGAGAAAGCTCTTTTTAGTTAGTAACGTTCCCTCAACCCCCCTTCCAGAATGTGGGCTTCCTGAGTCCAACCGGGCTTATCTTGTTTACTGCTATATATTCCCTGGGCCCGGCAAACAACAGGCACTTAACTATTTGTTGAACTATTGTTATATTCTGGGGACATCAAGGCAGAAGGAAAGACTCCAGTGGCTGGGAGCCAGGAGGCTTGGGCTCTACAGTAGGTTTGGATCCTACCAACCAGGAGCCCCGAGAGCTATCACAGGCAGTTACCAGAGAGGAAGCCTTGGGGAGACTGGCCAGCTGAATCTAAGGGGCAACTTGAGAGCAGAGTGGTCAGGGACAGGAAGGCTAATCTCTCCATAGAAGCATCTGGAAGTATGCATGGAAGATTACTCCGGGCTACGGTCATGTGGGTTGGGCCAAAGAACGCCTGACTTGTTTCTCCTGTCTCATAGCTCTGCAGACTCTTAGCACGTGTTAGTTATGATGACAGGAAGGGTGAGAACTTTAAAAAGGCATGCTCTTAATAGAATACATTAACACACTCACAGGGTTTGGTGCATAATAGCAGCTTTATAAATGGTTACATTTCTAAGTAGTTTTAAGGAAAAATAACATGAGGTCTCCTTCAAAGCCCAGCGTGGCCTCCCCAGCTTATTTTAAGAAAACACTAACGGGAAAGTACAGGCTTACTTCGGGCCTGACTTAATTCACAATTTAATACATCAGATTAATAAATCTGCTTTGACAGTGTTCCTTGCAAGTCCCCAAATCCCTTCCAGCCCTCATTCTGCGTCTTAGTGTTTTAAAACCCTGCCTTGACAAGCAACCATTGTTCTGAAACCAGAGCCAAAATCATTTGTGGTCCACAGATTGGCATTTGGCGCCATCTGCCTGCCTTTTCTTCACCCTCTCCCCCATCCTGCACCCCCCAACCCCTTTGCCCCAGCCCAGAGCCCTTCCCTGGAGTTCACCTGTCACTTAGACTCTCAGTGCAGTTTGACCCACATCTTTACCCTTTGTCATCAGCACCCAGAAGCGTTCTAGAGAAACCCTCATTGCAACCTGAGTGTAACAAAATTAAAACTACAATGAACAAGATTGACTGTGTGGCCGCATGCCCTCATGTCACTGCTCAAAACCTCAGCACCCCCGAGCCCCCATCTCTGATACGGAAACAACTCTATCAGGGTGGTCAGCGCCATGTCCCACCTCTGCTGGCTAACTGCTGACTGCCTAGGTGAAGCCATCCATAACCCCATACAGACTTAACCCCGAAGTTCCCAGAACGCTGCTCACCCACACTTGTTCCTTTGAGGGCTATAAAGCTGGTGCTTGACGTAGACAAGCACCACGCCTTTAGCTCCCTCTCCTGGGTTCCAGGGAGGGGACTGCTAAGTGGTAGCCCCAGGGCCTGCCTAACCGCTGCTCCCCAGTTTTCCCCGTCTCTACAAGGCTCATAGCACCTCCACCTCCCAAGTTGGGTGAAAGTTAGAAAGACAGTGGGAGTGATGGACAAATGTAAGAATTGTCTGACTTTGTCATTCTGGCATATTTGGGAAGTTGTGGCACCTCCCCAGCAGTGTAATGTAGGGAAAGTGTGTTGGTCAATCCATCAGGGTAAGGAGAGTCCCCACAGAGGGACTTCTTCAAGCCTGACCTCTGAGCCTCCCTAAGCTTGCTAAGCAGGAGCGGCTGCCCTTCCCAGGGTGCCCAAATCCATGGGAACCACCTCTGAGCCCACTCTGTGCCAGCCCTGTGCTGGGCTCTGGAACCCTAAAGAGGCTGACAGCCCACAATTCCTGTTTTTACGGAGCCTCAGACTCCTAGGGCAGACAGACGGCACCCCACAAAAACAGCCACATCCCCTTGCAAGGCAAATGGTTAACCGACCAGATGCAGACCCCAGGAGAGCCATAAGCAGGGCGCCAGAGCTGGCAGGACCCTTACAGATCCTCAAGCCCACCCTCTCCTTGTTCAGAGGAGAAACAGGCCCAGAGAGAGACGGAAGGGCCCAAGGTCAGGTGGGGTAGGAGGTAGGCACGGAGGTACCCAAGCCAGAGCCTCCTGCTCTGCCAGGACCCCTGCTAACGAGATAGGGGCGTCTAGTCTCCCAAACATACATTTTGCCCTTAGCTCTCCCCCAGCGCCTCACTGTGAGCTCCATGAGTATTTGTTGAACGGATGAGTACATCTCGCTCATACCTGCACCTGGCGCCATCCCAGGTGCCCTGTGCTGTGCTGGCTGTTTCACCTTGGGAACCACAGTGGAGCCCCACAACCTGCCAAGCTGGCACAGCTGACTCCGGTTTTGCAGGTGCGGAAACAGGCACTGGCAGGTGAGGCCGCTCAGCCCAGGTCTCACAGCTTGCCCCTCACTGACCAGAAGCTCCTGCCTACTTACCATCCTCCCTCCCACCCTCCTTGCCCAGGATTCTGTTCAGAGCCACCAGGGGCCAGGGCACGAACAAACGGGACCACACTCCTGGCCATGGGCCCACCCCTACCGGGCAGAGGCAGGTTGTGCAGCCTTCATTTATTTCAAAAGAGCTGCCCTCAGGCCCAAAGGTGTTCAGAAACCCATGAGAAAGCTGCTCTCCTGCCTTTATTCCTTGCAGCCTTACCTCTTTCACCATGGACACAGGAGTTCTCATTTTTAGGACACAATGCCTAGAATTTGGGTTTCTCTTGTTGGTTCTGGAAACTGAGCAATATGCAGAAAAAACAGGCAGGAGTAGCCCAGATAGCTGGAGGTCAGCCTTCCAGCAACCTCAGGCACGTGGAAGACAGCCAGACACACAGACACAGAAAAGTGACTGAACCACCGGAGTTGCCTCCATGGGCGAGCCCGTGCACTGCGCTGCAGGCAGCAGCACTCAGCCCCTCACACCACAGCCATCAGCTGCTGTTTTCCTCAGCTTTAACAAGTGCAATTACCAGTCTCCTACGTGCACTAGACTAAAATCAGTGAATTCAGGGAGGCAGGACTCCTAGAAGCACGACAAGGAGAAGGCATGGCCCCAACAGAGAAAAAGGCTACAGCACTCAGAATCCCTGTGACCTGATACCCTTGAAGGAACGTATTCTTGAATATCAAATTACCCCAAATTCAGGCAAAGACTATTGTAAGAAGATACCACAGTGTTATTGGGTCTTTGGGAAAGTCATGACTCATTTTTGCATTGAAAAACAGAAAAATACGTCATGACTTTCCAGACAACCCAATATTTTCATCAGTGAAAGGGACATAATGTAGATGCCCAGCCATGAGGGAAGATTAAGTGGAACCATTTAAAACCACCTTTAAAGAATTGATTATATAGCGCAGAAGAAACGCTTAAGTTAAAGAGTGATACTGAATTTTAAGTCAAGTATAATCAAAGAATGTGGAATACGCATTATCCACAGGAATAAAGAAAGGAAGAAACACCAAAATGAATATGAGAACACGCATGATTATCTTCTGCCCCTATTTTGAAACTTTTAGATTTCCCCAGAACAAATATCTGCTCCGCGTACAATGAAGGTGCGCTAAGATGCTCACTGATGGGTCCGCGACAGACGTGAAGAAGCAGTAACCTGGGCGATTGAATGAGGGCTCTGAGCCACGGGCCCTTCTCACTAAATCCCAGAGATAAGCTAGGCAAGTACTGTTCCCATTTTGTGAATGAAGAAACTCGAGCTCCAAGAGGTTGGTTAGGTCATCAGTGCAGGGCCAAGCACGCTTGCTGTTCTAGGCATGCTGACTACAGAGCCTTGTGACCGCCGTGTGTGGCCCAGCGACCTAACAGCCCCAGCGACCTAACAGCCCCAGCGACCCCGTGCTGCTGTATTTTACCCTGAACGCTTGAATCTGGGTGGGTCTGGCCCGAAATCAAAGGTCACTCATTCCCAGAGCATCCCAAGTAATTGACTGGAAGAAGTAAGTTACAGTGAAACCAACAGGTCCTCCAAACAATGGAACCCATGGCTGCTGGTGGCGGGATACCCACGGGCCCCCTGTAGCCTGTGGCTGATTGTTCAGAGGTGCCCAGTGCTGGAGGTTTTAAGGCTCTAGCTATGAAGGAAAGAGAAAGCGCTTGGGGGCAGGGCTCCCTGTTACAGCACTCCACAGTGGAATTTTCCAAATAGCCTTGTTTTTTTTAAAGGCATTACCCAGTTGCCTGCTGCTGCCGCCACCAGAAAGCAAAGCCCAATTTAGAGGCTGCAGGAATCAGGTCTCACGTGGGAGCCACATGAGGTGGGGGCAGGGCACAGAGGTGGGCAGGGGCATGCAGCCCCTCCCCCACCTCGCATGAGGCTCTGTCACTGGGCCTGTGGCCTCTCCAGGCTCCGAGAACTACCTGGTGCCCTCCAGAGCACCCCCGAACTCCCTCACATCCCGGCCTTCGCACCTGCTCTGCCCTCTGCCTGGAACTCTGGGAACTCTCTCCTTTAATTCCTAGTCCCCTCCAGGGGTGGCTCAAAAAACAGTACCCCAGGTGTCCCGCCCTCAGAACATCCCTGACTCTTACCCAATCTCCTCCCCCTGCCCCCC
>NW_017732140.1:421780-424326 GCF_001890085.2 Hipposideros armiger | reverse complement strand
CAGGAGACCCGTCCCTCTGCCTGCCCAGCCCCACCCCCACCCCCAGGTATTTTATCCTCCTCCATGAACCAGGCGTTGTGCTAGGCACCGATACCCAGGAGAGCAAATAGACATGGCCCATTTCTGCCCTTAAAGGTCTCAAAAAGCTCCGGGAAAACCCTTGAAATTCTGCTCATCACAGCTTGTACCCCATTCCCTTCTCTGGAGGGCGAGCTCACGCTTGGGGCACAGAGCTGGTGAGGAGGCTCCTGTTCTTGTTTTAATGGGGGGGGGGGCAGCTTCCCAAGGACCAGCCTGGAAGAGCGAGGGTGAGTGGGCCCAAGAGGGGAAGGCAGGCGCTGGCCCAGCGTCCCGGGAGGCTGGCTGGGGCGACACAGCAGAGGGGACAGACCCGCCCCTAAAGTGCTCTTCCATTCCCACCATGCACAGCCACCAGGACGTTTCGAGGTTACCAGCCCGATCCTTCCAGCCCTCACTTCCGGATCTGGCTCCTCCCCTCTGCCACCCAGACGCGTTTTCCAAACACGCTCATCCCACCTTGACGACTGACCCAGCCTCCGCCTGTCGTGTTCCCTCCACCTTGACGACTGACCCAGCCTCCGCCTGTCGTGTTCCCTCCGCCTGGACCTCCTTCCTGCCTTCTCCCATCGTCACAACCAGGTCCCCTCTGCCGCATACCCGCTCCCCCAGTGCCCGTGCCTGGCAGAGCTGGTCACTCCCTCCTGAGGGGGCTCCAACCCCTTGTACAGCCCCTGTGCCCCTCTGTGGCCGACATGTAGCAAGGGAACCAGATTCACCAAGGGGAGGGTGGCACCAGAGTTAAGGGTCCCCCAACTCCATGCAGCCTGTACCGGAAAGGTGCTCAGTACTAAGTGCCTGCCCGTGAGCCTGAGTCTTTCTCCTCCCTCATAGGGGAGAGGGAACACCCCGAAACCCCCAAACAGGACAAGAGCCACCAGTGAGGGGTGCTGTCTGGAGCTGTCTGGGCTGAGCCCCTGCCCCTCCCCAGGTCCCTTCACATACATAGCCTCCTTGGGTCCCGGTCAGCGGCCTCTAAAATCGTCTGACCACCCGTCTCCCCCATTAGACGAGCACACAGGAGATGCTCAGGACAGTTTGAGAGGATGGCTGTTCTGGGCTATGGGTCCCACCACCAGGCTCTGCCTACTGCCCCAGGCAGCCTCCCTCCATAGGGAGGCGGAGGCCTCGTTTCTGTGTGGGCCTCCCTGTGCCAGGGAGGCTGTGCCTGGGCACTGGTTCCCACTGCTTTCTGTGACCTGCAGCTGTGCAAGAGAGCCAGACACGGCCAGGGAGCAGACATTGTCAACGGCCGGTCTGCAGGGTCATGGGCTGGAAACGGACCCTCACGTGTCTCTTTCTGATGAAATGTGCACCTCATTCTGCAGGCAGGGCTGCACCCCCTTTGAGTGCGTAAAACCAGTGACTGTGCCTCCGTCCTCCTCCTGCCCTGCCCAGAGATGCCACGTGGACGCTTTACCCTGCATGACCAGCCTGCTGACTTCCGCAGGACTGCCAGGTGGGGAAACTTGGGGGAAATGTGTCTTTAAGGAAGAGCCTTCTAGTAAAGAGGGCTGCCTGGGCTTACAGGGGTCTTCACGCCTTTCCTTCAAAGTCCTGACAAGTTCAGCACGGCCGTGGCTCAGGCAGGCTGGAGAGGCCCTCTGAAGCTTATCAAGGAGAGATGAAAGCAAATTGTGATGTCTTTCTTACCAGAAAATGAGGGCCGAGGGAGGTTTACTGATTTAGAAAAAATAAAGCTTATTTCCATCATCAGGGTTAGACCCAGCACACAGTAGGCTCTTGATACATGTTTGGTGAATGAACATTTACAAATCCTACTTACAACCAAGGCCCAGAGACCCCTTTTTCTTCCGAGTTAGCAGTTTAATGCCAATGTGAAGACACCCCGGCCCCCCAAAACCCCCAGTGCTGTCCCCATGTCCACCGTGACAACTCGGTAAGGTCAGTAAGGCAGCTGGGTTCCACTGCTCACCGCCCTCTTCCAGGTAACAAAACACCTTCCCAAGTGCAATGCCACTAGTCCTGGGAGAGCATTTGTGAGCAGGGATGGAGCTCAGTGTGAGGGAGTCACCCCGAGGCCCAGGTCTCTCCACTTCCTCCCCAGCTTGGGAAGGGGGTGCAGGTAGAGGGAGTGGGTCTGGGGAATAGGAGAGGCAGGGAAGTGAGGAGCCCAGAGGGATCACCTGACCACATAGAAGAGGCAGGGCTCGCCCAGCACCCAGGGAGGGGCTTCATGGGGTGAGATGGGGGCTGCCAGCAGGACCTTTGCCTGCAGCAAAGGTGGGGCACAGTGATAGGCACAGGCTGTGTGGTGTGTGGTGTGTGGTGTGTGTGTATGTGTGTGTGGTGTGTGTTTGTGTGTGTATGTGTGGTGTGTGGGTGTGTGGTGTGTGCGTGGTATGTAGTGTGTGTGTGGTGTGGTGTGTGTGTGTGGTGTGTGTGGTGTGTGTGTGTATGTATGGTGTGTGGTGTGTGTGTGTGGTATGTAGTGTGTGTGTATGTGG
>NW_017732140.1:389323-420701 GCF_001890085.2 Hipposideros armiger | reverse complement strand
TCTGTGCTGCTGCCCGGGGCTCCCAGCGCAAAGCCCACACCCAGGCCAGGCTCACCGCAGGACCTGAGCCCAGTTCTGCAGTCACTTCTGGTACTTCCCTCTGCCCGAGCGTCTGAAGGTGGAGAAGGGAGGTGGGAAGTGGCCGTCACTGTGGTGTGAAGGTGGGTCCTGGCCTTGGGAGTGGTGAGCCAGCAGCATTGCTGGCGGGCGCTCCCTCACCAGCCCCTTGGACTTGCCGAGCAAGCTGGCAACAGTCACCCCCGATGGCCAGGAAGGACTGGGGTGGTGGGCACGTGGTCAGAGCAGGAGCTCCTGGTGTGGGGAGCCTGACGAAGCCTCCTGAACCCGCCTGAGGACTCAGGGGTGCATGGGGACAGAGGGAAGTGTGCGGAGGAAGCAGGGAGGGCAAGGTGCACTCAGGCCCTCATCCTCCGTGCCAGGTAAGGAGGTGGAGGCTTTACCTGCCATCACCAGCTGGCCTGGCCTAGCTGTGGAGGGAGCGGTGGTGTCCTCACACCGTCAGTCACACAGCTGGTGGGGGAAGGGCTCTTTACTTCATACCCCCTTGGGTGGGCAAGGAGGTTGGAGGGGCGCCTACGTTCTAGGCAGGCCTGCCACGTAGCTTCCAACACGCATCCAGGGGCACCAGGGGCCAACATTCAGTGTGCCCCCATCTGGAAGCCGGGGGCCATCATCCCATCTGACTGTCAGCTGGGCCTACTGGGGTAGCAGGCCAGAGGGTGGGGCCTCTTCTGTCTCCCCACACACGCCTCCCCAGCCCTGGGGCCCCAAAGATCCCCTGGCCTGTGACATGAAGTGGCAGGCCCAGCGTCTGACTGAGCTGCAGCAGGCAGGACAAGCGGTGGCCAGGCCCCAGCCTGCCCCTTCACCACCGGGCCACGGCCCTCACACCACCTCGGCTCAGCTCTGAGGGGCACACACGGTTCTGCCACTGCCCTGGCATCTGCCCTCTGGCCTGGCCAGCACTGGGAGGAACAGTGTGACCTTACTTTCAGGTGAGAGGGTAGGACTCAGCCGGCCACGTGATGGCCACGTGCCCATGGGCAGCACCCAGCAGTGCAGGCCTCTGCACAGCCTGACCCTGAGACCAGGGCCTTTGCTGGGGGAAGGGCCGAGGGCCGGAAGCGATGAGATTTGCTTGTTACCGGACTGGGTGTGGCAATTTCTCCGTCTCATTTCCCACTTCGCTCTGTTCCCATCCAGTGACCACAGGGAGGGCAGCGCCTCGTCTCACTGACTCTGCACTCTATAGTGTCTGAATGACTGGACTTCCTCCTCTTTACAGCCAACCCTGAGAGGTCCTGCTGCAATCTCCATCTACACCCCAGGATGCCAAGGCTTGGAGACGACCCACTCACCCAAGGCCCATGGCCAGAGGGGGGCAGAGCCAGGCTCCTCACCCAGGCATTCTGACTCAGCCTGGACTCCTATAAATGACATCCGTACAATACATAACTCACGACTAGCAAGAGATTGCTTTGCAGAAGCAGTTGCCAACACCCTCTATACACACTGTTTGTACTTAGTGGGGTTTTGAAAAGATGGAGGTTTGGGGAGTGCTCAAGGGGCTCTGTAGTCACGGTGCCCAGTACAACCCTGGCTCCACCTTTCACTAAGGTGTGAGACATCGGCAAGCGCGTAGCTTCTCGCTGTGCCTCAGTTTTCCCATCCATAAGAACAGCGCTATTTACCTACCTCATAGGGTTAGTCAGCACCACAAAATGCCTAGAATGCTTGGCACATGGTGAGGCCCAGCGCTAGCTGAGACTATTGCTAGCACAGACAATACCAGCACATCCAGTGTCAGGAGGTGGTGTCATCACATCATTGCTAGCTCGGTAAAGTGAGGCAACGGTCCCTGAGAACGCTACTAACCACCCACCTCCGTGACGCAAGGCCAGCGGCGGGCTCCCAAGCCGCGGCTCATTTCCTGGCCTGTGCTCGCAACGTGCCCAGCCTGTGAGGCCATCCGCCCGGCTGCTTTCAAGAAAAAGCGGGGCTGGGCCCGCCTTTCCGTTCCTGGACTGCCGCGCAGACGCAGGCCACCTGGGCAATGCCATAGCCTCTTACTCCATGTGCCCAGAGCCTGCCGGGGGTGGCATCTGCAATGGCAGAAGCAGTGGCCTGAGCATTTTGTTATTTCATCTAGAGACACCTCTATACCCTCTGGCTGTTCAAAAAAACACTCAGCTGTGACATGAGAACTCCTGGGAACAGTAACAGGCCAGGGCCCCGTCTCCGTGTGGCTAACATGACAGAGCACCCCACCCTGCTCTTGCAGGTGTGGGTACTTGGGAAGGAATTATGCTGACAGTGTTTAAGGAAGCACAGCAAAGCGGGGTGCACCTGGTCAGCGTGGCTGCCAGGCACACACACGTCATGAGGTTAAACAGACAGGGAAGGTACTTCCTGTTGGATGACCCATTGCACCCACACAGGGGCTGCCCTGCTGTAGTAACGCCCTCCAGTCCTGCGTCAGGTGCCTCAGGCAAGGCAGCGTCTGTGCCACATCCTACCCCACCGGACACTGCCCACTGCCGCCACACTAAGATCCTGGACCACTGCCCATGGACAGGTCAGTCAAAAGCTTGCACTCAGAGGGCGTAAGCACGAGGCGCTGCTTTAAGCACCTGGCTTGCATTTACTTACCCAAGGTCATGGAGTCGACAGCAGTCGGGCCTGGGGCTCCACACTGAGAGAACCCAATACAGACACCACCTCAAATCAGGGCCACTTAGGGCGTTACAAAAACGGGGCTGGGTGGCTGCGGGAAATGAGGCAGAATCCTTAAGCCTCACTTCCTGTATACAACATATGCTTCACAGATTACCTCTACGTAAAGTATATGGGTTCTGGGAAAACATGGGAGAGTATTTTTATACTCTTAGGATGAAGAAAGCATTTAAAAACATGCCTACCCGTTCCAGTAACCATAAAGAAAAAAGGACAGGGCCGGCCGAGTGGCTCAGTTGGTTAAGAGCTCGCTCAAGAGTGCGAGCTCTGAGCAACAGCGGTTCGAGGCCCGGCCCGAGCTGAGCTGCCAACAGGTGGCAGGATGGCTCAGCTAAAAGAAAAAAAGGGACAGAATACAATTTAAATCCTCCTGTATAGAACCCATGTCCTCTGCCCAGATGAAAAGCAAACAGTAGCCTGAAAAAAAGTACCCGCCTCAGGTAAGCAAAGGTATCCACTTGGGGGCAGTGAGAGCAGGGGTCCAGCGCGGAAGCAGGCCCTAAGGTTCTGTGCGAGGTTGGCAATGTCAGCACTGGCAACAGGCATTCCAGAGGCGGAGCTCCCTTTGGGAGCGGCTGTGTTAGATGTTTACGGAGGTCCCCAGAAATGCTATTCAGATTACAGAATGTGCAATAATGCTGATCAATGGAAGACCTGGTAAGCCTATATAACGGCATCATACAGCTATAACATTACGTAGATCTAGAATTACTGACATGAAAAGACATCTGAGTGAAAACCTGTGTGTCTGAAGTTACAGAAGGGCAGGTATAGTACAACCCTTTAATTTCTCTCTCTCTCTCTCTCTCTATATATATATATATATATATATATGTGTGTGTGTGTATATATATATATGTATATATATATACACACACACACACACATATATATATATAAAATTCATACGTTCGTTTGGCTCTCTAGAAGTGCTTTGCACAAATGTCAGAGGCTACATCTCGGGTGATGAAGTACAGATGACTCTTCCTTTATTCTTCCTTTTAAATACACTGGTTTCTTTTCTACAGAGAATATTATCAGGTTAACATACATAGGTTTTGGTTTTTTTTCAGGACAAAAGCCTTTTCAGGACAAAACTGCAGTTCTTTGCAGGATTCAGGATGTCTTTGGGGGGGGGGGTTAGGGGGGAAAGAGGAGGGAGGAATGGACTCCTTTCTCAGCACCCCCCACCCCCACCCCTTCTTCTCCAGCAAGCAGCACGCCTGCGTTTCCCGCTAGGCCTGTCAGAAGGGATCACCTTCACTCGGGATGCTGTGACCGGGGCACTTTCTATCTTCCAGTGATGCACATAATTAAGAGGAGGCTGGGGGGACAGGGGTCTTTGCTATGATAAATAAAGACAACCAACTGGTTTTTAAATTTTTTATTTGGTGTTAACTCCACAAGAAAACAAAAAATCAGTTACTCTGGTGTACGTGAAATCAGAACAATACAACCACGGGAAAAAAAATCTCAGCCTAGGAGTGGAAACTGACACTTGAGTGCTATGGATACGCAATGCGCTTCATACCACAGTGCGGTTCAGCGTTTTGCCAACTTTTTAAAAAATGCTTTTTCTTTGTGATCATCCATTCACAAAACTAAAAATCACACTTTCAACTCTGTCGCCAAAAGCCTCTGGGCCTCGGCCACTTAGCTATGAAAACAAATAAATACATAATCTGTTAACCCCTCGCCCATCTGTGATCCATCCCCATTCCCCCGTGGGAGGTGCACTTATCTTCCCGCCAGTGTGAGAGGAAGTCTGCGCTTCTACCACCTGGAGCCCTGGCTTGATGAAAAGCAGCTGTCCCAAGTCAGCTGAGCTAAAGGTTGTGTCTGAGATATATTTATTTGGTCTCTGCTACATAGCAACGATTTCTAGGATGATCGTCACTGTAGTGATTTTAGGAATTTACACCTTCCAATTCTTTTTTGCTTTTGCTGTTAAATTATATTTCAGTGCAGATGCTAATCAATTTTTTAGGAAGCTCCGGAAGAAAGAAAAATACATAAAACCTTATAAAGTCTGTAAATAAATAACAGCAACATAAAATCTTACATACGTGCGCGCGCACCACACACACACACACACACACACACACACACACACACACGCACACAAACCCACTTTAAAGTGTCAAAAGCTGTGCTGTATAAAAACAAACCCTGACGTGTGATGAGATCCAACCCAACGGTCCATCAGGTTTCTCACAGTGAAGACGCACAGAACCCGGGAGAACTCCACAGCCTCGGGGAGTTTTCTGTGTCATCAACTAAGAAAAAGGCAACAAAACCCAACGCTCAAAGCAAATCGCGTATTTCTCAGCCAGGTCAGCTCCCAGCTGGTGAGCTCGAGGTGTTACCTGCCTGCCCAAAATCAGTGGTGAAGCTGTCTTGTCCATGTTAGGCCCCTGCTGTTCCTGATGCCACAGGCATGCTAAACTGATTTCACACATTAGGTGTTTTTTCAAAAATGAGAGTCGGTTAAAAAAGAAACACAATTTACAACGTGTAGGCTTTGCAAATATTGCTCCTCCGAACTTCAAGCTGCTGCACGCGGCGTGCAAGCTTGAGGAGGTGATCGTCATGGATGGACAGGACTTGTACAAGATGCGCTGGCCCCTGGGGTCCCAATAAACTGGGAAGTGAGTCCCATGAGGCAATCACACAGGTGTGGGAGAAATCATCACTACCCGCCCCAACCCACCACACACAGAACTTGCCCAGAACATTCTCTCAAGCACAAAATGAGATCTAAGCTAGGCTAAATCACAAACACAAGAGCAGCTAGCTGCAGCAGCCAAGGTTTCTTTGGGGTGATGAGGTGGACTTTATTGCATGTCAAATGTTTACAATTTCGAGTTTGAGGGGCTTCAATTCATTGTGGGTCACCAGAAGAACCCTAATTTGCAACTAAGATCCTCACTAAGTATTGTAAGAGTTGCCACAAATAACCCTGAAAGGAGTTTTGGTGCAAATATAACAGCAACATAAGAACAGGCTGGGGGTGCACTCTCCCCGCACCGAGCCTATTCTCCTCCACACCCCAAATCCTTGGCTTCTTCAGTTAGCAGTGAAGTCACAAACCATAGTATCTTCCATGATACTTTAGGGGGAAACTCCTAAGATAGAAAACACAGTATTTTGTAAGTCTCTGAACGCACACCCTTGGGGGGTCCTACTTCCGACACACGTGAGATTTTACTGAATGAAGACCTCGGATGAGCCACCCGGCTTCCCTCTCGCCTTCAGGAAGGCGCTGATCCACTGCAGGGGGAAGTATCCCAGTTCCTAGAGAACAAAGCCTACGTGTTCCAAAGCTCAAGTCTCTGCATAGCGGAAGTGGTTGCTGACACTGCAATGCTAATCAGGTAATATGACCTGACTGCAGTTAGAAGGGAAATGACTGCAGTTAAGATGCAAAAAGCAGTGATACTTCTAAGACAAGCACATGCACACCCATTCTTGATTTGACAACACAATCTAGTCTATTTCAAATAGCCAAGAATTTAACAGCTTGGGAAAAAAATCTTCAACAGGATAGCTGTCCTCAACTCTAAAATAAGCAAGAAGAGAAAGATATTTACTGATCTGAATCAGTTAATTGAGAAGAAACCTAAGTTTGTTGTTTTAGATGAACAGGCCTCACAAAAGGGTACATTTCCATCACATTTTGTTTTTAAAAAGAACTTGTACTACTGCAGGGTTAGAGATGAGTTCGAGAAAAGAGCTCCTCCTCGCCGGGGTCTGCCCACTCGCTGCCGCCCTCGGAGCCGGTGTCTTCGGAGCCCGAGCTGGCGCTGGAGCCCAGCATTCTGCGGGAGCCGTTTGCGTTCGCTCCAGAATTCCTCTCTCCTGTACATCTCGCTTCATAAACAGAAGACACCTAAAATTAAAGAACAATTTTCAACAGATCAAAAGCCAGGTTTTTTCAAAAGGGCTACGGGGCTCTTTATATACAGAGATTAAACAACAAATCACCAATGTTTTCCTGTGAAGAGTTTAAAAATATGAAGTTTTATTGTTTCAAAGCAAAACTGCCTCTTCTCACTGACCCAGAGGCAGGCGCTCCGTGCATGGCCACGCCCTTCCAGGGCTCACACGCCAGGAGAGACCACCTAACCAACCGCCAAAACCTCACTGTGTGTGGGGGGGGGTTACCGGTGACCACGATGGGGCGCTTCGGACAGGAGGGGCAGGGAACATAGTTCTTTGGCGGAGAGGCATCCTCACCTGAAGGCTGAGAAAAGCGAACCCAAGTCACAGCCACGGATAGCCTGGGACCTTGGGATTGCGCATCTCAAGCAGTTCTATCAGTTCCTGGTACTTTGTAGGGAAAATTCTCTTGTGTGGGACTGTCCCCCACATATCCGATGGTCAGCTGTGGCCCCCAGGACACTAAATGAAGTGGAAGCCCCTCCCCAGTCCTGACAGCTAGCAGCGCTCCCTCCACCCTGTCACAGTAAGTTAGCACCACCACCCTCTCCCCATGGTAGCTGGTGATGCTTCCTCCTCCGCTTCAGCAGTGCCCCCTCCTTCAGTCACTAGCAAAGTCCTCCAGCCACAGTAACACAGTAACTACCAACACCCCCCATCAGTGTAATTGGCTATGCAACCCCCCCCAGAGTAAATACCAACAGCCTCCCAGTTACTAGCAACGACCCCCCCCCAGTCATGGTTACCACCAACACCCCTCCCCCACAGTAACCAGCACCCCCCTTTCCAATGACAGTCTGTCCCTGTTGAGAACTCCCGAGGCAGGAGCATAGCAAGACAGCCACACTAACAAGGGGGGAGGAGAGCGACGTGAGATCAGCGGGGCAAGGGGGACAGAAGCTGCGGGCCTCCCAGGCGCGCAGGGAGTGTGGGCTCTGTTCTAAGAGCAATGGCAGGACACTATGGTTAAGACGTGGGGCCTGAGTCGCATACTGAGTTCTCCCTCGGCTCAGGCCTGCACTTAGTAGGAGGCTGTATGACCTGGGACACACGGCTCTGAAGCTTCGTGTGCCTCGGTGTTCTCTTCTGCAAAATGGCATGACAGAACCTACCTCATGGGGCTGAGGGCTACACGAGGTCAGAACTGTGAGGTCACTGTGCCTCACTGTGTGGAGAGAGGACCGAGGAGGGACAAGCAGAAGAGGAAGACCAAGGAAAGCCATGGCAGCTGTCCAGGAGCTGGACGGTGCTCTGAACCAAGCGATGGGGGTGGGGTGGGAGGCGCTGAAATGGCTGAGGTGGGATGGCAGGGCCGGCAGACAGACTGTGCACCCACCCTGAGAGCAAGAGGAATGCTGACCGACGTGCAGGTCTGGACTGAGGCTGGTGGTGGGACGGGCATTGCTGCGAGGGCGAGCGCAAAGGGGGGTCCCAAACACCCACAGGCCCAGGCTGCAGGGAGCGGCTGTGCCTAGAGCACCAATAAGGACTACGGGGTGCCCTTAGGGGGCATTCCCACCGCGCCTGAATGGACACTGGCGTCACCCTGAGAAGAAACACAAGCCTCCATCACCCATTCCCCTGCCTGCCTGCCTAGCTGGGCAACGGGCCCCGCCCCGCCCTCAGGGAGCTCACAGGCCCGTGGGGCTGGCAGGCAGACATGCAGTCAGACGCTATCGTGGGGCCGACATGAGTTCTACAGCGTGCGTGCGTGCGGCGTGGGGGCCGCGAGGGCTCGCTTGTGGTGTACTGTGAAAGAGGAGCGGGGTTTTCAGAGGACTTGAAGGAGTGACAGGTGCAGGCCTGGATTTAGACATTCCCTCCGGCAGCAGTGCGAAGGGCAGATGGCGGGGGGGCAGGGCAGGGGGGGACACGGGGGAGGGGATTTGGTAGTCGGGGGGAGAGGCGACATAGACCAAGTGAAGGGCCACAGAGGGAAAGGTCACAGCCACAGAGCTTGGTGACCCAGGAGAGGACTCCCAGGTTTCAGCCTGAGTGACAAGGCAGGGGTGGCCATTTGTAAGTTAATAGTAAGGAGCAGGACCATCCACTTACCCTATTAAAATCTAACAGACGCTCTTCATTACTGGGTATTTCTTTAGCATCTGGATATTCTTCTATATCATTCTCTCCCTTGGCATTTGTATAACATTCTTAATCATTTTGAATGGAGAAGGGAAAAGAGGGAAAGGGGGAAATTCCATTAAGACACAGTTCTGAAACATACATTCTTGTTTCATTTTCTGCTCAAAGTCAGATCAGTTAAGTCTACCAACCCCCGGGGGATTTAAAGTAGTCACTCAAAGCAGACATGGTTAGCATCAGCCAGCCGGGGGGATGAGGACAACACCCGGCCAACTTCAAAATTCTTTTAACAGATTGTTTACGGGGGTTTTGAAAAACAGGCCAGCATTGCTATGTACTCCTGTTATCCCACCAAGGGCATTCACTCAACAAATACAGGCAGGCCTCGCTTTATTGTGCTTCACGCTACTGAGCTTCACAGATGTTGGTTTGTATTTTGTTTTGTTTTTTAAACAAATTGAAGGCAAGACCCTCTACCAGCAAAAAGATGACTCGCTTTATTGCAGTGGTCCGGAGCTGAGCCCGCAAGGCCTCTGAGGTCTGCCTGCACTCACACCCATGGTGTGACAAGCCCTGGGGACACAGGATAAAAAGACCCACGAGGTCTGAGCTCTCAGGAGTGGACGCTGTATGGAGGGAGGCGGATGATGAACCACATGTATGTTCACATAACAAATGAACAGGAATTTCAGACGGGGGAAGCGCAGTGAGGAAACAAAGCCGGGGACGTCCTTGCTCGTCTCCTGCAACCCGACAACACTCTGAGCATCTGCGGACCAGGGAAGAGAGATGAGGCTAGTGGTTTGCTTGGGTAAGAGCCGCAGAAGTGGGGGGGACTACGGATTGAAATTTGAAGGACGCAAACCACTCAGCCCAATGCTTCTCCACCCTGGTTGCACATTCAGATCACCTGGGGACCTGTAAGGAGAATCTGAAAGCCCAGGACCCCAAGCTTCTAGTCGAATCGGTCTGAGGAAGAGTCCAGGTGTTAGGATTTTCTGAAGAGCTCCCAGGTAATTACTGTTCCTCCCAGTATTCAACATACATATATATTTTACTTATTTTTAAATTATAGTTGGCTTTTTTCCCTGGTAATCCTGAAGCAGAGCCAGGGCTGAGATGCACTGGTCTTGATCTAGACCAGCCCCTCCTCACCTTAACTCTCTGGAAAAGGCAGCTGGAGCAGAGGTGCGGGGAGGAGTAGACAACCCCCGGGCAGGCCTGGTTTGGACCCCGATTCTGACATCAGTGTGTGTAAAAGTCCTTTAATAGCCCTGAGCATGTTTCCTCAAAACCAGCACGACGCCCCTGCCGCCCGCAGTACAGGAGCCACGAGGTGGGTTCCATGAGATGGTACACGACTCCTTGGTAAAGCCAGCGCGCAAAGGCTACTGCGCCCAGCTGCCATCGAGTGGGCATGTGCCGAAGGGACACCCGCCTGGGCCCGTGCTCCCACGCCTCCTCGCCATGACCGGAACTCCTGGCTGCTCCAGGTCCTCGAAGCTCCCGGATTAGGTTCATGGAAGTCACCAGGCTCTGGGATTCGACAGGCGCCGGCTGACTTGGTTATGCTCCTTACTTGTGATGTGCCGGGCAAATGACGAAATCCCTCTGAGGCCCAGGCGCCTCCTCTCTAGCACAAGGTTTCCGTGCCATTTAAGAGAGATGATGTGTGTGCAGTCCCAAGTTCAGTGCTGGCACCCTCCTCTCCATCTTCTACAAGCACTACTAACCAAAGCCCTGGGCTTGGGGGCCAGCCCGCTCCAGGACAGCTGGGGAGGACACCACAGGCTGGGAACCCCCTTCACCCATTCCAGACCGCCATCTTTTCTTGGCTCGCTTGGCCAAGCACTCAAGGTCCCCACGCTCTGGTTACCGCTTGTACTAGGGGTGTGAGTGGGGGGGAAGGGACTCTCTTGACTAGGCTACGCCTCCGGATGGAGCCGCATCCATCCTGCCCATGCCCCCTCACGTTCTCCTTTTCCTTAGGAATTCTGTGTGGACCAAAGGGGGCTGTGCTGCCGCAGGAAAGGGCTGTGCTGATTCTGTCAAGGTCGTCATGACCCGCGTGTGCGCAGCTACCACGTCTGGGTGATGACCAGGTGCCAGGCCTGCCCGAGGCACTCTGCTCTTCACAGCCATCCTCTAAGGGAGGCACTGCCTTTAACACCTTTGACAAGTACAGATAACGGAGGCACAGAAGGATCCGGCCATTGCCCAGGATCTGGCACTTGATTCCAACTCAACTTTGTCTCCTGAGCCCTTAACTATCATCTATACTGTTTCCCTCCACGGCTTTCCCTTTAAGACTAAAATAATACATCACTTACAGTGGCTCTCCCAGTGTTAGAATCCAGTGCGTAAGCTCTGGAGAGCGCCCCTCAGGCCAGACCAGCTCTGCGCAGTCTTCAGGCCCGCAGTCTGGCTCCTTGCTGCCTGGCTGCCCCTGTCCCTCACCGCACTCACACACAGTTCCCCCTGTGCCAGGCACACTGGGGCACCAAATGCATGCCTGCGCTAACCATGCATCTGCCTGGTACATCTCCCTGCATGGAGCCCCAGCTGTCACATGGCTTGCTTCCTGATCTCCCAGGTCCTGCTCAAACATCAGCTGACCAGGAGGACAGGGCTTGCACGTTTGCCTCTGCATTCCCAGTGTCTAGAACAGTGCCGAGCACAGGGAGGCATGCAAGAAATAGTTACCGAACAGGTGCGTGTATGCACGCACAGCCAAGCCAGCAGGTGGCAGAGCGCATGCCAGAAGGGCTCCTGCGCTGCTCTGGGCGCCTGGACAAGCTGCCTCCCGGTAAGAGGGGTGACCCTCCTCCTTCCCAGGAGGCCGAGCACGCCCCGTCAGCCCAGACTCGGAGCAGCATATGCTTGTTAGTCATTAGCAACGTCAGAAGCTTCAGGAGCCGAGACGAGCTGGGTGGGTGAGAAGCTACCTGTCTCCCTGGCCAAGCTTCCCCTGAGACTACGTGGCCCCTCCTGTAAGAGGAAAGAACGAGGCTTCCTCATGCCGCTCCAGGGTAAGCCTGCTTACCATTTGTTATCCTACATGTCACTCCATAGTAAAACAGCATGACGTGCTAACAAGCATTTACAGCGCCTGCCAAGGGACTGTATAGATACCAAGCACCTAGAGCTAAGAGCTAGGACTGGATTCCTAACTAACAATAGAAAGCTGAACAGAGGCCGCCAAGACAGTCCGGGATGTGCTAACAAAGCAAGACCTCTGTGTGCTTGAAAATCATGCGCAGCCTCACAGGCACTGGTCCTTCTCAACCCCGGCCCGCCTGCTGCCGCAGCCCTCTCCCCACCTCCTGGCTCTTCCTGTGAGGTCCCCGCTGCACTGCTCTGGGCTCTGGCCCTTCCCACCTGTATTCCTGTGACCTGCCTCTGTGACTTAACATTCACCCGTGAACCAGACCAGACAAGTCAAGGCAGGTTTGTGCTCCTGTCACCTCGTGGCCCCCTGGGCACCAAGCGTGACAGCTGCTGCGTTGAGCAAAGCTTCTGAACCAGAAGAAGGTAGGCTGGACTGCGGCCTGAGCCTAACGGCTAATGTACGATTCTGGGCAAACGGCTAAACCTGAGATTTAGCTTCCCGCCTGCAAACCAGGGTGACACACACGAGGCTTTCGTGAGAGTTACATAAAAGAAAAGCTATTGCGAGCACCTTGTAAAAAATAAAGGCCAACCCAGATATTAGCTAATGGTGGAGCAACAGGCCTTTAGTAAATGCTGTTAGATATCCAAGCTGCTAAAAACGAAGACCACTCTGTGCATTGCTTATGACCCTGCCAACCTTTGGGAAGGAGACGGCTGGGTTTGAGAAGCTGCTTCTGTGCGCACAGAACAGAGAAGCAGGCAGCCAGCGAGGCCAGGCAGCGAAGGCCGGCAGTGCAGGTGCTCTGAGCACCTGCAGGGGGCGAGCGAGGCAGCGTGGGCAGTGAGGGGCGGCACTGGCTCCACATTAGCTACAAGTTAGCTGGGGAGATGCGACAGACAGGTAGGTAGGTGGACACGGAATACTAACGAAGGGTTTTCCTGCCCCTCAGGCCTCTGACAGGAGAGGCTGTTAAATAAACCCTGCGGCCAACAGAAGCCCAGGAGACCGCAGCAGCCCAGACAAGCTCATCCTCCGGGCTGATGCATTTAGGTGGTCTCCCCACTTAGTTCTCACGTCTCCCCAAATTTCAGATCAAGATGTTTTCTAGTTCCCGGGAGTGCGCACCTTGGGAGGCTCACAGACTAAAAGCGTCTTCACCAAATCTGCCCCCACTCCCTTCTCCCTCTCTGCCCAGACTTCCCTAGCTCCCCCTGGCTGGTTTTTTCCCCTCTTGCTGTTTACTTCTCACAGAAAGTTATCCATGGAACTCTCTGGCATCCTCCACAAAATCTCCTGGGGCTGTTCTCTCCAACCCACCCCTGCTTGTGCCTCAGTGCAGGCCCTGGTCCTATCACCCCCAGACCACTCACGGCGAGGGCCTAACAACGCCTGCAGGTGCCCCTCCGTTTTTCTGTTCCATCTCCACTCTGTGGCTAGACTTGTTTTAAAACAGGCCTGACACCTTCCAAGTTGAAATCCTTTAAGTGGCCTTCCCTTCCTGTGCATTAAGCTCTACCTAACTTAGCAGAGCTCCTGAACCTCCCGACAAGCTCCCTCCCGGTCTGCCTTTCTCGCCTCAACTGTAGCCCAGCTGGGCCCTACGGGCCACGGTCCCCTTCACCTGCCACAGGCGCTCTTGCCTCTGTGCATGGGACGGCCCCTCCCCAGCGTCCCCGCGTGGGGGCCTCACTGAAGTAAAGAGCGGATCACTTCCGCGCCCACAATCCGCTGGGAGCTGGCACAGATCTCATCAGAGCTGTCTCCACGTCGTCCCCACAGCAGGCTGTGGCTGTTTCCGAGCAGTCTCGCTCTCCTTAATCTCTGTGTCCCCAGTGCCTGACAAATGCTGGCCACACAGAAACTTCTTGGTAAGTGGTTTTTGGACTAACAGTCATAGCAAAAGAATGTATTGCTCTTACTGAATTAGAAATCTGAATGAAGGACCTACTGCAGGTCCCCTTACCTTCACACTCTGATGCAGGAAAAAGAGGAGAGTACAAAGCTTTTTCCCACCAGGTCTGTTTTTCTTGACTTCTAGTCATTCCTTGTACATCAGTATCCAATACAGGAAACTATTTAGATTAAACCAAACACAGAAAAAGTTTACAAACTTTCAGGATAAAAGAAAAATTCATGCATTAACTAGGGACTAGTTAATAAACCTAGGATTTTTAAAGTGATGAGTTTACTGTTCTAGACAAGGTGAATAAAATTTTAAAAAGCCAAAGTGTTCATAGCATATAAAGGAAATTTTTCTTAAGAAGCACATATTGGAAGTGGAATGAAAATCTTCTTAAAAAACACAACAAAACTCTTACAAGGCAAAAATCCAAAAACATATAACAGGAAACACCCTCAAGTAAGGCAAATGTCTCATTTTCGGGAGTGTGGGGAGATAAGGGGCGGTCCTGTGTCTCTGCTGGTGGGAGATGTTCTTGAGAAACAGGGAGGCCCCTCTTCTTCACATACCAGGACAGGAGGGAGTCAAAGGAGAAGAAATGCGACAGAAGGAAATTTTATAGGCAGCCTTACCAACCTAAATGTCTTTAGAACAGAATTACCTGCCTCAGTGAGAACCAAATGAAGCAGTGAGTAATTCAGGTTCCAAACAGGACACAGCCATCAAAACGAGAGGAGGGGAGGACCCCTGAGAGCAGGAGACCCACACTCTCTGCAGCTCCATAGCCCCGGCAGAGCGGGAGGCACCCAGGCCCAGAAGGGGGATCCCAGTTTGAATCCAGGCTCCATCCTGTACTAGTGAAGCTCGCAAGTCCTGGCCGGATCCCACCCACCCGCCAGTGCAGTGAGGCCTGGATGGGATGTGGCCAGTGGTCACCAGACAGCAGCTGTCGTTAGTGATAGGCGTGTCTTTGTGAGTGTGGCCAGCAGTGGTCACCACGTGCATCCTGGTATGCTGGTGGTCAGGACAACCCTCTCCCACGATCCTGCTTCAGTGGGCTCCCTCAGGGTCTCCCACAGCCCCAACACTCTCGATAGGTGGTCTACTCAATGGACAGGCCGATAAACACTGCACACATCTGTATTGTTTTAGATGGTATTTCATTATGTGTTCAAGTCTAAACTCTGACCCGTTTTAGCAACTAATGATCATCAGCTCTCTAACAGAATTTTGTTATTCTCTGAAATGTAAATTATTTAGTGGGTCTAAAACTTTTACATTCAACAATGTGTGTTTTTATTATTTAACTGAATGGGAAACACACTTCAAACTTTCATTTTCACTTTCAGAAATACTCCTAGATCAGGAACTGAAGGAGAGTCATCCTGTCTCCCCTGAGTGGTCAGTTAGCCGTCACTACTTTCTCCTGCAGCTTCCTCCAACAACAAAAGTTAGTGTTGCCATTAGATAAACAGGAGCCAACGGAAGCCAACAGAGCTGACAAACCAGCCCGAATGCAAATGAGGCCAGCAATAAGCAAGGTCTGCAGTTAATTCAAGGGGATTAATTGCACCTCAAGGTGATGAACTCACAGCACCCTATGACCTTTCTAGAAAGGCCTCCTCCTCACCACACCTCTTCTGCCAGATTACTTAGTGCTATTCAGGAGCAAGGAAGGCTCCCTGCACAGCTCACTCCACCATCCCCAAGGCACGATGAATGAGAGGATTTGGGGGCAGCAAGCTCCTATCTGGGGAGAAAGGGTCCTGCAGGCTCTGGAAAGAGTGATTGGGGTTTTACTGGGGTGAGTGCAGCTGTACTGCTTGTCTTTGAGGCTGTGGGAACGGGTAGGGTAAGGACAGGGGCTTCATTACAGGAGGCAGGGCAGGGTCGGTCAGGAAAGCAGGCGGGAGGGGCTGGGCCAGCTTGAACCGAGAGGAAGCGAGATAGGAGTGGAAGCGGACTGGAAGCTTCGTATGGCCAGGGACCATGGCTTCTTTCCGTCTGCACCTCCAGACACAGGGCCTGGCACAGAGCAGACATTCCATGTCTGCTGACCTAAAGCAAAGATGCCACCCGGCCTCAAGTTCCCGGGACCAAGCACACCATGTTTTTCTCTCTCCTGCTGAAACCACTGTTAAGATCATGCCAGTTTCTGCCAGTTTCAAATATTTTTTTCTGCATCCTCCACTGGAGTGTCAATTCCAATCACAGGGACTTTCTGTCCTGTTTTATACTACACTGAACACATACTCAACAAATATGTATTATTTTTTTATGCCGCTTTGTCTCCTGGTTTCTTGATTAAAATATAGTTTGTATACAATATTATTAGTTTCAGGTGTACACCATAGTTACTCAACACCTGTAGACCTCAAGAAGTGGTCACGAAGCTTAGCCCATCTGACACTGTCCGAGGTTATTACGGTGTTACTGATTATACTGCCTTCGCCATATGAAGATGCGTCACTCCGTGACATCTTTCCACTTAGCTATTCCAACTTTTAGGTTGCACAGTAAAGATGACTATGCTTTGCTTAAATAATGTCTGTTTAATGTATTAATTCAACTTCTGGTTTTGTTGACAACGAAAAAGAATGAAGGAAGAATGGAGGAAAAAGAAAACACAACAGAACCCAACCTTGAAGGAGGCAGGCACGCCTCCGCCCTGTGCCCCCTCTCCCCCCCAGACAGCTTCTTGGCTCTCTCTCCTGCGAGCCTCTCCTCAAGCTGCACCTTGACAGGAAGCCTGCCCGACGCCACGTTTATCACGGCCAACTCCTCCACGCACGCCCGTCCCCCACAGCCCTGTGCAGCTCTCGCCTTCCTCCCACCGCACTGCGCCCTAACACACCACGTCACTTCGTGTTTGCTAACTCCACAAACGCAAGAGCTCTGTCTGTTCCTTATGCCCTGCTTTTAGACAGCGCCCGGATATAGTAGGCTCTTAATAAATATTTGATGGGTGAATGAAGCAGTGGAAAAAAAACAGAAGACATAAACTTAGTCCAGAAAGCCTGATGAGAAGTAGTTTAAGCAACAGACGGAACGTTCGGGTTTTCGCTTCTCACTCAACACCTTAGTCCTGGTGAAGAGAGGCACTCGGAGTCCCTCTGTGGGTGCTGCTCTGCCAACAGTGCACTTAAGAGGGAGGGTCCCTTTGCCACAGTCAGTTGTCAGTTATTTGGGTCACAAAAGGAAAAGAAAGCCTTCCGTAAGCTTTGTTCTTTGGGAAAAAAGAAAGAAACACAGAGAGCAGCAGAGAGCAGCAAAGGACCCTAGCAGCCTGTCTTCAGTTTCCCTTTACTGACAGGAAGTGCAAAGTGGTGGGAAGGACTTGGGCTTCTGCCCTTGGCCTGGCTCAGGGGCAGGTGCTCCACCCCTCTGGGCCGAGTGTCCTTAGAGTGTCCTTAGCAGTCCTGGGGGAAATCCCTGCACAAGGTCACCGTGGGCATTCAGTAGGATCATGGTGACAAAGCAGCGGGCACAGTGCCCGGCACAGGTGGGCTGGGTAGCACAGCCCCAGGGTGGCTCCCACCCCCTCTACTTCTTGAAGCCGTCTGACTTCCATGGCACATTGTCTGCCAGGCAAATCGGCCTCCTCTCCTGGATGGTGAAGTCCAGTAGGCGAGACTACACCTTCTGCTTCTCTGCTGTGGTTCAAAGTGCCTGGCACTAAGTTGGCACTCAAATAAAGGACGAAGAGAACACTGTCGCCATACGCTGATGCACAAATGGACACCTGCAGCACACTGTGCTACTCTTCACCTTCCATCTGATGCTTCAGACGCCATGTTGGCAGCTGCCTGCACATGTAGGAAGTTTCAAGCCTCTTTACCTTTGCTTATGCTGTTCCTTCTGCCGAGTCCCCTGCCTTCTCCTTTCTGTCCCTGGACCCTCAAAAAGCCTTCCTCTACCCTCTACCCTGCTGGGTCACAGGTGGGGAGGGCTCATCCTGTGCTTACCTCCACCACGGCACCTGCCATGCTACCTAAAGTGACGGTTGCCCAAATGCCCTGAAAGATAAGGAACTAGCTGGGAAAATCATGGTACATTCATACAATGGAATAGTGTGCAGAAAATGAAAAAAGAAAGGTGATTATAATAACGTGTCACTTCAGCAAAAAGAAAAAATAGGAGGAAATATATGTGAACATAAATTTGCTTATATTTGCACAAAATATCCTGGGAGGAGACATCAGCCTCACACTCGTGGTCACTGCTGGGTCGCTGCTGTGTATATTCCCTCTTGTAACGTCTGAATTTGAACTGTGTGAATAAATTACCCATTTCCATTAAAATAAATGATGTGTACAAACTGGTCTTTGTGACAAGACTGAATTCCTTCATCCAGGGCACCTAATTTGGTGATGGGCACATAACAGGTATTCGATCAATGTTTGCCGAATTGAGCTATCTTAAACTTTTGAAAAGAATTTTAATTCATGCGCCTTGGTACCAATTCTATTAGAAATCCAACATTTGAGTCCACTAGCTCTGAGACAGGTGGGCAACTAGTGACTTTTCAAGCGGGGTTACCACACTGCCCTCAGGAAGGGGGGGACACCCTGTAGGGGCTCCCCAAGACTGACCAGGCATGTGAGAGAGTGGAAAGGCAGACTGCGGGCCTGGCCTGGCCCCAAACTGTCCCTTCAGGCCACTCTCTCAACCCTGCCATGCCTCAGATGACTCCAGAAGCGAGCTCCGGCCTGGCTCTAAGCTGTGGCGATGAGGCCAGGGCGGAGGGCGCTGACAACAGCTAGACGATTAGAAGAAACCCCACAACGTCCTCTGAGGACTTTCTCAGCAGCTGAAACCTTCCACAACCCGGAATTCTGGTAACACATAAGTACATCAACATACTAGGAAGTGAAGGAACATGGTAGTGGTATGATGCAGACTCTCGCTTCTTTCCTCTTTTTCTTTCTTCCCAATCTGGAACCAGGTGAGATACAAAGTACATAAAGGAATATTTAAGGATGAAAGCGGGGTAATAAACAAACAGATAAAGGCTAGCAACGTTGTCTTTTCTCAGCAAGTTCAGATGTCAGTGTTTCAATGAGATTCAATTCATGCGTCTCTGAGGACGACTTCCGGGCAAGCTAATCAGAGCAGTGGCTCGTCGCCTGTGGGACTTCCTACCATCACATGCACTCAGGTCCACACCTAGACCCTGACCCGACCAATGAGGAAGGCATGGTCCGCATCCATAAGGAGCTTATAATCTAACAAGAAAAAGTGCAGAAATGACTCATGAAAATTGGAAAATGCAGTAAAAAAAGAGGCATGCAGTGCATGAGAACTAAGAGAAGGGAGAAAGTACATCCGATGCAGGAGGGGTTGGCGTAGGGGAGAGGAGGGGACTTAGGGCAAGTGTCAGTGAAGGAGATGGGCTCTGAGGAGCCTCACGGCATGGGTGGGTGGGAGCTAGACGTGCCAAAGGTGGCTGGAGTGTGCAGAGGACGGACGGGGGAAGGGCAACCTCTCACCACCACCTCCAACTGTCTTTTCAATAAGCTGTTCCTGGAAAAAGGCCGGGCACTGCTATATCAAATCATGGCTGAAAAGTGGGCAGATCACTATGCTTTTTTTGTGAAACAGGTTGTCTTACCTGTTATTTCTTGTACAGTCAATTTAACCTCAAACCACTTCTTAGGAATAGTCAAAGGGTACAATGACTCCTGTTATGAAAACTGTTACTACTGATCTCATCTGACAGACTTAACATGTTATACCTACAGCGTCAGGAGTATGTACATTGTATAAACTGAGTTACATTTCTACAGATTGTGGGTTATGGATTGTGGGCTAATTTTTACATGTACCACAATACATTTTCGAGAACTCCATACAGGTGTAATTTATTTCACATGTAAAACATAAATTTTAATAAGCTGATCAATGTTTCAGAGGCAGTCAGATGAACTTTCTACGTAAAGAAACCCTGTGCTGCTCCTTCTGAAAAGCAAAGGCCCTTTTGAAAGTAAACAGCCACTTCCTGTGAAAGCTGGACCACTTATATATCAGGTTTTGCTTTAAGCATAGTATATGCACATTAAGACAACATATAAGCTCATATCCTGTGACTCATTTAAAACATGTCTTTTCTCTGCAGATAATGTCTACTGTCTAGTTCAAGTTTGTAAATACCAAATTCATTTTAAGTCCTTATGTAAAATCACAACAATGATACATTTTAAGACAGTTCAGCTCATTTCCCAATAATTGAACCCTGCCTTCCAGTGCCTTGGATTAAAGTCTGATCGAATCCTTTTATCAAATACCGACACGCACAGACACATACCTCCTCCAGCTGACCCGAAGAGACTGGATTATCTTCATAAGCAGGGAACTGACAACCTGCTTTGCAACTGCAAAAATTATTAATTTCTTCCTCACATTGTGCCATTATTTTACAATTTGCTTCTGAGCTTTCTAAATTGATTTCCAGAGACTGGCTCATGCTACATTCCAAACACTGATCCTGCTTTCCACCTGGCAGAAGCCCAGCGGACTCCTCCTGGGAATCCAGGGATGTCTGAGCGCTCTTCTCCATCCCGGATTTTTTTAACCTGGGAAGGAACTTTCCAGACTCCAGCTCTGATTTTCCATAGTAATGGCCTTCTTTCTCGGCATCTTCTTCCAGTGGTTTGAGATCTGCCTGTGGATCTTCAAATGCGTCGACTTGAGAAGGAATGGGAATATTTGCTTCATCTTTCTCAGACTCGAACTCCGACTCGCTTCCTCCTCCTGGGGACAGTTCAGAGGCAGAAATTGGGCGAAAGTGAGTCCTAGGAGAGATCCGAATCGCCCTGTACTGTGTCCTGTCAACGCCACATATCCTGGGGTGAAAAACTTCACTGTCTGAATCAGAGCAGAGGATCGATTTCGGTTTAAAACTAGGGCTGAAGGATGCAATCCCTTCGGGTTCAAATGAACATTCTACGTGAAGAACTTGGGAAAATGGATTGCGTAAGTCAAAGGAAGAGAATGAATATTCAAGCCCAGGGTCTTCAACTTGAAAGTTACCACACGCTCCTAATAAGTCTTCATGGAAGATAAAAGAAAATCCCTTATTTAACCCATTTTCCCCACTCTTCGGCTGGTCATTCTGTTCAAATGACACAAAGGGTTTCCATAACTGCCTGTGACCAGGGGCAAAGCTGTTTCCTGGGGTCATGAAGACATCTGTCCCAGCTATCGTCACCACGTCAGAAGCCGCACACTGTAACAAACTTCCTTTTGTGTGACTGGGCGGGACAACGGCCCATTCCCCATCGCTACTGAAGCTCTTGAGTTCTCCGTAAACACCTCCAAGAATGAAGGCGTTCTCCTTCTCCTGGGCCACATCCCAAGGCTTAGAGGGTGTAGTATAATCACCACCGTCCACCTTTGAGGGCTCACCGGAAACAAAAGCCCGTTTCTCCAGGTTCTCCTTACGCCCCTCCCACAGATGATACTCTGACCTCTGCACTGCCTTGCTGGGCTCCTGGAGGGGCTCCATTTGCGCTTCGGCATCCAGACAGCAGCAGTAGTTATTTACATCTGGTGAAAACAACTCATCATCGACTCTTTCTACGTCTCCCATCACTACAGAATTTCCATCTGCCATCTTTGTCCAAATGTCTTTAATAACCCCTGAGCTGTAGCCATCTCCGTGCGGGCTGCTTTCACGACACGCTTGTGTAGTTTCAAAGGTTTTGTTTTCTGTTTTTTGTTCAAGCGGAATACCACAGACAGATTCTAGTTTAGATTTTTTTTTGAAAACTAACGCAGGAATTTCTCCTAAAGTTCTACTGTTTTGCTGGCAAGTTTCATCTTGCAAAAAATCTAGAAGTTCTTCATCTACATAATTTGACGAGACTCTAGGAACTACATAATTAATATCTTCTGCATTAAACTGCGTGGGTTCTTCAAACTGAATACTTAATGTCTCGTTATCCGAACGCGTTTCTTCTGAATGGGACCACGGGCTACAAGTTCTTGTTGAAAGATTAGAACAGTGTTCATTTTCTTCAAAGGCACTATTTTTGGTCCATATTAGCAATCTAGACTGTGTTTTCCCAAGCACGTTAGCACTAGAATCTGTATTTTCATTTCCCAAGCTGAGTGTTTCAAAAGAAAATGGTAAAACAGAATTACTGCATTGCACTTCAAACACTGAAAAACAAGAGTTTATACCAGATCCTTCATTAATATCTGAAAAGAGCTCTTGATTGCCAGCGAGCAAATGCGGGTTGAGCGCCGTGCTGTCTAGGAGGGGCGAGAGTCGGCTCGGAGAATCTCCCCCAAAGCTCTCCCCATCGGCATCGCCAGAGCTGGACGAACAGCACTCCCAGAACTGAGCCAGGCTGCCGAGGCCCTGGAGGAACAAGCCCTCGGCGCCCACGGAGCTGGGAGACTCCGTCCACATTGCACGTTCCCCTTGCAACTCCACCCCATCTAACACTATGCAACATTCTGCCTCAAAATCCGTTTGCTCTTTGCTTTTTTGTCGAATCATATTCAAAATCCGACTTTCTCCTTGCATCGTTTCTGAGGCACCAGGATCCAACATGGATTGATCAATATCCACTTCATAGAAGTGGGTTAATTCTGACAGATGAATATCATCCAAGTAGCTGTTGTCCTCCGGGAGAGAACAGAGTGAGGTCCCAGTAAGGTCAAGCCCCTCATTGATAACCGCAGGCATTTCTACAAAATGACCATCAATGAAAGTACCTGCTGCGAGGTATGTTTTATGAATATTATTGTTGCTGATACAAAGACCATGCACGGAATCAGACAATTCCTCCACCGCCCCTGCCGTCAGGTCGCGTGCGTCTTGTCTGTTTCGGTACGTGGTCTCCAGCTTGCTTTTCCTGCTCAGAGGAACGAAATACTCAGTGATGGGCTCGGTGTACCACAGCGGCTCCTCTTTGTACTCTGTGTCGGCCCTGCTCTCCGGGTACAGGTCTCTCCCCTCAGTGCGCCCAGCCTCCTTCCTTCCCATCTCCTTGAATGGGCGCTTACCCCGCTTGCACAGCTGACCGACAGAACTGCTGCTGCCGCTGCTGCTGCTCCCGGCGTGAGCGTGGCGCTCGGCCCTTTCGCCATGCTTCAGTGAAAGCCTGCTCTGCCCGTTCCGCCCCTTCCTGTTCCGGATTTCGCGTGTCTTGTGTCTCGCCTGCACACACTTCAGGGGTGCCTTTGACTCCCCCTGATTGCCGCTTGAGCTGGAGCCTGCTTCACTGGAGCCAGAGGACCAGGAGCGAGGGCGAACCTTCCCTTCGGCTTTGTGTCGGATTTGCTTTTTGTACAGGGCAGGCTTTTCTTCACTTGTGCCGTTGCTGAATTTGCTCTCCTTCTCTTTGTGACTTCTACTCTGGGCTTTCTCGTGTGTGGTGGTGGACATGTCGCCACTTCGCTCCTTGCCGACCTCGCCTTCGCTGTTGCAGTCCTTGGGGGAGGATGTGTCTGTGCTCGCGGGGGGCGCTGTGGATGACGACGACGAGCTGGAGTAAGAACAGGCTTTGGACTTGTTCCACACGGTCATGGTCTCCTGCAGGCAAACTGGTTTCTCCGAAAGGGGCGGGAATGCTTCGTAGTACCTGAAAAACAGGGTGAAGGCGTCAAAAGTGGACAGTGAGATGTGGCAGATACAGCAAAACAATGTCACCGAGCACAAAAGGGGGATAGTCCCTTTTCATAGTCAACGTTTACATCACCCATGCACTTTTTTTTATTAACTTTTTTATTTAACTTTTTTTATTAACTAATTTTTTAACTTTTAACTAATTAGTAACACAGCAAAATATCCTTTATATGTAGTCCAACGTATCAAGCACTAAGATAAGCACTCTAAGAATATTAAGAAAATATGTAAGATGACAGTTTTTTTATCTTCAAAGTCTGAATTTTAATTAAATGCCACAGTGACAAGTACAATGTAGTGGAGAGAATGTAAGCTTTTGATAATTTGAATTTGATTCTCAGCTGAGTCACTTACTATGCTTGAGACTTTAAGCTAATCATTTAATGTGTTGGTCCATATTTTTCTCAACTGTCAAATGGTGGTAATATGATTTACCTCACAAGACTTTGTGAACATTGGCAGTAGATGTAGTTGAAAAGCTGTGAGGAAGTAGTTGAGAATATGAACTCTGAAGCCACACTTCCTGAGTTCAAATCCTGACTATCACTTCCTAGCTGTGTGACCTCAGGTGTTACTTAACCTCTCTGTGGCTCACAATACCTACCTCACAGAGTTGTGAGGACTAAAGGAGTTAATATGCAAAATGAGTCAGAACAGCACCTCCTTCAGTGATTACTGTCGGTCCTGCTGTCTTTTCTCAGGAGGCTGGCGCAATGCCGGGCATTAAGCAGACCCTCAGAATTAGTAGGGATTATGGTATCCAGTGTTCAGAAAAGAGGGTGCTAGTTAGGTCTAGAACAGTGAGAAAAAGGGGACCACAACTGAGCCTCGAGGTTCCAGAAACGCAGCTGAGTGAGCACTGGGAGCTGCGGGAACCTGTATGAGGACACATGCGCTCCCGGAACCGAGCGCGGGCAGACCAGCGACACTGGAAATGCAGAGCAGGAAAAGTCAGGGAGGCTGATTTCAGAGGGCTTGCAACAAGGATTAAGAGTTTTCAGTTTGCTAGGAAACTGGTAGCCACTGAAGACTGCAGAGCAAGACAGACTGCCAAAGGACGCGCCGGGGGTCAGGTTGGCGACCAAGGGGACTATCATTTTGCAGGCCAAGAGCCATGGTCACGCATGACGTGATAACAGGCCACGCTTGCAAAGGGGCTGCACTTGAATCGCCCTTTCGGTCTGTACCAGAGCTAACGGAAATGTGTTCTGAGCCTCACATGTAAGTTGTAATGTTCTAGGAGTCACATTAAAGCATAAGAAGAAACAGGTGAAATGAATGTCAATAATATATTTTACTTAACCAAACATAACCACAGTAACAGTTCAACATGTGATTAATATTGAGATATTAATGAAATATGTTACTCTTTTTTATACCAAGTCTGAAATCTGATGAGAATTTTGCACACAGCACATCTCAGTTTGAGGTAGCCACATTTCAAGTGCTCAACAGCCACACAAGGCTATGGCTACCAAGCTGCACAGGGCAGGTCTACACACACCACTTAAATGCTATTTTTTCCTTAAGTTTCAGGAGTTCAGAAGATTCAAATAAAAGGTAATAAGGAGGTCTGCTTATAATGCTGCTGATTTTAATACTAAGCATTGACAAAGAAAGAACCGAAAGCATCTTTAGCAAACAGGGCTGACGAGGCCCATGACTTGCCCATGTTCCCTGTGGAACCAGCAGTGGGAACGTGGTTTCCTTGTGTGTAGAACAAGGACAGGCATAATTTCTTACAGCTGTCTCCAAGGACAGGTGTGAAATTTCAAAGGTGATAGTACATGAGCGGACTGCAAGTAATAACCTTGTTTCATTCATTCGTTGTACAAATATTGATTCAATATGTATGTTAAGGCTAAAACCATCTTATTCACCTTTGAATTAGTGTCAGCACAAGTAAGTTCTCAATAAATGTTTCCTGAGTTATACAATATGAAAGTAAATACAAGACAATGAACACACACTGTGAATCACGCAGCAGTTATTAGTCTGACTCTCATAAATGCACACTTTATCACTGAATAGGCTTACATACATTTCCACTTGATCCTTTGCTGTCGGGGATAATTCTGCTTCTGGAGAGGGGGACCCCTCTAACTTTTTGTGAATCTTCTCTTCTGTTATGAAACAAAAATTCAGAAAGAGTTGTCTTTTTAAGTTTCTCAAGTGACTTTAATACAAATTATACAGGCTTCTGTGACTTAAAAGGACTCTACAGCAGTTTCTCTTTTTAGTAAAAATCTATTCCTTCAGTGTGCTCGAGGGACTTCTCTGGCTAAACCACGGGCACGCTGGGCTAGAAGGTGAGGCTTGTTCATCTCATCACTGATATCACGCTCCAGGGGCACTTAATCGAGAGGCTGAAATCCCCTGGATGCTTATTAATTACACCAGCAGGAGAACATCTGTTTAGATTCCAAAAATATTCTGCACGCAAGGATTTTTATGTCGACTCATTCTGACTACTGCTAATCTGCAAAGAAAATTTCTCATTACAATCAGCTCTGTTACTTAACATCGAGGTGACCAAAGGCTGTGTTTCAACTAAAATAGAAGGGGCTCACTCTCTATACCTTTACTCTAGCTCATGATACTGCCTCAGATTAAACACAAACCAACAAACTGCGTCCTTAGTAGGAAGGCCCAAGGCTTGGCAACAAAATGGCCACAGAGAGAACAAGGAACACAGAGGTCCTTACTCTTAGTATGTAGCTTTCCATTCTAAGAGCTCACAGAAAAGTCGGGAAAAGGAGCTATGAGCGGTCACAAGTCAAAATGACTTCATGAGCCTGCCAAGCCTGCCCTTCCAAAAAATTTGAGAGTCGAGGCAGAAGTGCCTACCAACCCTGAAATAATGAGTGTCGGCACCATTGGAGGCCTCGCTGTCAACAGGCAGACATTAACAGGGGCACAAGGCTGGGAAAGAGAAAACACTGCTCCCGATCTCGGAGCTTCGATGTGAAGGCACACAAATGAAATGACTCCTCTCTACCAGGACACCTGTGGACGAACCCACTCCTCTGACAGCAGGGATCTCTCTACAGGTGACCGCTAAGGGCTCACCCAGGAGGAGTGACAGCCGAGGATGTGGCATGACGCTGGCCTGGCTACACGCACTGAACACAGACTTCACTCGTGTCGCTCTTCTTGCTCTGATCAGCTCTGAGCGCCCCTCAGTCATTCGCTGGGGACGACAACCCGTGTGCAACAGCCCCTTAATGGCGCCTTCCTCACCTTGCTTGCTCTGAAGGTCCTTCAGTCGGGAGCACAGCTCCTCCACTAACGTCTCAATGCCAGAGCTCTGCGTGGGAACAACATGCATATTAGTTCACCGCCAGGTAGAGAAAAAGCAGGTTCTATTGGGTTGTCGAAAAAGACACATTTTTGCAACGAAAAACATAGAAGAAATACGTTATGACTTTTCTGACAACCCAATATATACTTTTGTTTTAATATAAAGATTTTATAAACAAACACATTTTCCATATCCAAATTAAATATATTATCGACATTTAAATGACTACATGAGTTTAAAAATTATCGGTTTGTAGTTCCAATTTCGTATACATGTTTTACTGATACAGTACATGCAATGGCACTTACTGATAAACTGAAAGCTCTAATGCACCTCCCAGAGTGGCTTCCGTCTTCCCAGGGTGCATCTTGCTCACCGGCAGCCTAAGACCTAAGTGCCCATCAGACGGCTCCAGGTCAGCCACCATCACAAGTGTGATCGATGTCAGCGAGGTCCCATACCAAACCCAATCCAAAGAAAACCCACCAAAAGCTCACCCTGGCCCTCTCAGAGCTCATGGTAGAGAGGGCACAAGGTGACTTTTTTCTTTTCTAAAATAAACACTCATGACCGCAATAAGCAGCAAAGGACAGAGGACACAGGCCACCCCTGTGAGTAGCTGTGACAGCTTCGTTTTCTTGTAAGGGTCATGAGCAGGGTATTGGCCTCTCTACAAAAATAGGGTGAACTTTAAGGAGAAGGCATGGAAGAGTCTGAAATTGGGGGGATAAGAGTAAGAGTCAACCTTTAAAGGAAAACCAGTGTTGGAAACAGGCATAAGCAAATAATCTCTCACTTAACGTCAACTTTTAAACTTTGAAAATTCTCTGTGTCTCACAGAAGGGAAGTCTTTGACAACATACAGAAAAAGGGAATGTATTTCCTAAGACCCTGGCGGGAAGCCCTGACAACAGAATGATCCTCTCTAGGTGGGCACCGGCCGAACAGATGCGCATGACTGCTCACCCTTCTCCGTCATGGGCCTTGGGGCTAAAAATAGACCTTTACCCCATTCACTTAACTCAAAATGACTCAGCACAAGTATTACAGATATTCTAAACAAGAAATCCGGCTGTTACATAGTTTGAGCAGCAAGAAACAGATTACAAGGAAAACAGTTAATTGTAAACACTGAGTTACATTCTGTCCACACCAAATCACACGGCTTTTAGTAGGGAGCCAGCACAGAGGGAGGCAGGGAAACGGGCCAGAGAGAGCTGTTCTTTCCTTAAACACACTCCTAAACCATGGCAGCCAGCAGCCGTAACCACCGCTGCGACCACAGAACTCCACCACGAAGACCCTGCTTACCATAGTGCTCAAGGGGGGACGAGGACGGCCGCTTTATCCCACTTCCTCCCGATCATGAACCTAACACCAGTGTCAGCTGACAGGCTGCTGGGCGCTGCTCTGTACAGCAAGCCTATGTCACTATGTTTCTAAGCCTGTGCCAGTCTCCAGTGCAGGACACGAGCCTCTTGGGATGGCCTGTTCCACCGTGTCTGACCCCGCTGGCCACTTAACAGTCTACAGAGAGCCATCAGACAGCCCAGGGACCAGACGTTTCTTCTGGAGTTTTCTCTTGGAAGTCACCACCACAAACTGTAAAATTCACTTGTTCTGGGTGCTAATGCAGCTTAGAGGTCTGCACATTTGCTCCCTTATACAAGTGGCAAAGAAATGACGCCCCTACTCCTTAACCCTGGCACAAAGGCGCGCTCTACCCACCAGGCGTCTGTCTGTCTTCCTGACTACCGCAGCATCCTACATGCGTGTACTTTTTTTTTAATCATTAGAGCCCTGGGTTATAACAGCAAACTGGGAAGCAGAAAGGGGCACCCCAAGCTGCCATCGGACCCTGGCAGGTACTCCAAACTGTTTATTTGGAGCTGTTACTGAGAAATTTTATTAACTTTCCCAATTATAACATGGACTATTAGGTAATCTGAACAATCATATTTTAATACTATACCATATCCGCAAGGGCATTCAAGACCATTGAGAGCCTATGGTATTAGGAAACACAATATATTATACTTACATTTTAGTGAGAACACGCAGTAGGTGATAAAAAAAATGCTAACATTCTACCACTTAATTCAAGAAATGCTTTTCCTAAATATAAAAAGGATAATACCCACTTACCTCCCAGTATCAAAAAAACATGTCAAAATGCTCTGTAAACCACAAGAACACTCTAAAATTCAAGTTACAGCACTCTAAACTTGAAAACTGGTGAAGCACCCACGGTGACCGGCGGGTTTCAGGATGTGTTCAGTTCGCAGTCTTCCAAACGCTGATCACCATTCACCGGTTTATTACTCATTCACTCACTCACTCAACAAATGGCCAGGAGCACCCCAACGTGTCAGGCAGGGCACACGGACACGAGGTCCCTGCCCTCACGACATGTGTATTCTGATAACTCTTACTTCGCAGAGGAAACGGCCGAGTGGAACGTGCTTGGGTCTGGGGCACCACAGGCCTGGGTTTGCGTTCCAGCCCTGGGCGACAAGGGTGCGCGCGGGCCTGTACGCCCTGTCCTGGGCGGGCTGTGCTTTGCAGTTCGCCGCAGGCCTTGCCTCTCCCAACTGCCTTGCTCATTTAGCGTCCTACTTGGCCCCCAAACGTGTGAGACTGCACGCTCTGGGCAAGATAGCTCAACAAGCAAATGGTCCATTATTTAACCTCCTCCCCGAAGCCTCCCAGCCCCATCGCCCTCAGACATACACATTTCCAACTGCCTTTTCAAAACTCCACTTAGCTCTCTCAGAGGCATCTCACATTCAGATCTTTATTCATGCCCGCCCACAAACTGTTCTTTCCCGAGACCCTCTCCCGCAGTAAGTGAAAAGTCCGTCCTGGCAGTTACTCAGGCCGAACACCTGGGTACCTTCCTTGACGACTCCTCCCCTTTTCTCCACCCGCATCCAGTCCTGCCAGCTGCACCCTGGAAACACTCTCATAGTCACCTACCTCCTGGGTGACCGACTTGCTCCTTGCCTGTTTTCTCTGGGGCTGCCTCTGCCCCTCCATCTCCCAACCTCACCCCATCCTGGCTCGTCTCAGGGCAGCAGCCAGAGGGATCCTCTTAGCAGTTCAGTCAAGGCACATTAGCCCTGGGCTCCAAACTCGCCAACACTTCCCGGCTTCTAGGAGGCACCGCCCAAGTCCTCCTCCGCCCTGTAGGTTTCCCTGAATGCCCGGCTCCATCTGTCCCCAAGCAGATAAGGCCTGGGCATCCTCCCTCAGGCGGGGCTGGCAGCGAGCCATCTCAGCTTCAGTCCCCACGGCTCCTGGGGGTCCGGCATGCAGCGGGACCGCAGCACCACCTTGTACAATGTAACAGGGCACCCAGCAGCACCGCACCCACTCATGTGCTCAGTGAGTGTGACGTATTACCCAGAATGAATTCAATTCAAACATCAGCATGCAAAGAAACAATTAACACATATGGTCAAAACTAATCTTGGAAGTAAACTGCATGAAATACTTTACATGGCTTTGTATATACAACCCTGTACAGCGCATGAAGATTACACTGCGAAACTCTGAGAGGTCCTGTGTGATTTTAGTGGCAAAAAGAATTCTGCTGGTGGGCTTAGCCTGGTGTAGGAATGAGTACCTGCAGTCAGACCCCACTGCGCCCAGGACATAACTCCTCTCCAAGGCTCCATAATAGCCACAGATCAAGTCTGGTACCTAGAGTTCACAGCGGCATTGTGACTTTCAAAACTAGCTTAATTGAAATAAGTTATCATTGCATTCTATCTCTATTTACTCCCCAAACAGGGCCTTGCTGAGTTTCTAATCTCCCAACTATCCCCAAAATGGGAGATGAAATACTAGCTTTGAATTAGTTTTAAGTAGCTCAGTAAAAACAAAACAGAAATATAGCTAATTATTAAAAACAAAACAAAAACAAACAACATAAAAAGCTCTAACTCTGGGGACTGAGAAAACAGAACAAAGTAAACACGAGGATTCAAAAAAACAATAGCTGGCAAGATTCAACATTCTGTTTTGTTTTTTAAAAGACGGAAAGGGAGGTCTGGATATATTAGTGATAGACGGCACCTGCCACGTCTGCTGGTAACAGAAACAAGACATACAGCACAAAATTCCCGTCTAGGAGCGGTCTGAGTTGCCTGTCACTGAGTCACAGCATCATTCCTCTATACAGGTCCCATTCCTAATTGCAATCAATGCAATTGCAAACTATGTTACAGAAAATGGACAGCCAGAGACCTGTGTTATTCACATGTGTAAACAGAGGGAATTAGCAAAGGCAGCGCCCATCAAGGCCAAGGCCACGGTCTCCTGGAGGAACGACATCGACTGCTTCCAGACCTTCACAGGTGCTGCCAAATCTTAATCAATGTATAAAATTAACTTTGACACAACTGAATTTTCATACTGTTTTAGCAGCTAGCTCGCAGCTAGCATATTGAACTGAGTAGGTCAAGCGCTGTGCGGCTAAGGTGGGTACAACTTACTAAGGATCAAGGAGGCATGGCCTGAGGGCCGGCCGAATGGCTCAGTTGGTTAAGAGCTCGCTCAAGAGTTTGAGCTCTGAGCAACAGCGGTTCAAGGCCAGCCCGAGCTGAGCAGCCGCTAAGCTGCCAATAGGTAGCAGGATGGCTCAGCTAAAAA
>NW_017732140.1:368963-389315 GCF_001890085.2 Hipposideros armiger | reverse complement strand
GAGCAACAGCGGTTCAAGGCCAGCCCGAGCTGAGCAGCCGCTAAGCTGCCAATAGGTAGCAGGATGGCTCAGCTAAAAAAAAAAAAAAAAAGGAGGCATGGCCTGCAGCGGTGAGTCAGAGAAGTGAGCCAAGATGCAGTGAAGAGTCTGCTAACTACGGATGCTTTCCCAGAAACAGCACTGCACCCGCAATGGTCACCCATGCACACACAAAAGTAACAAGAAAAGAATGCATCTCACATACATATGCTTAATGTCACCTCTACGGCCTCCCTACCTACCTACCAACCAACTAACCGACCTACCATAGCATCACCTGTGTCACTGTCTTCTAATTAGGTAATTAACAGTTCAATCGATTAGACTATAAACTTGTTTGTGGCTCTTGGTTTTGATCAGTTGGTAGTGACTGTGAAAAGTCGGCATTTTGGGACTTGGGAAAGCAAAGTGCAGAATCAGGAACAGTACCATCCTCAGTTACTTATAGAGATAAGTAACACCCCCACATGCAAACATTCACTGTGGGCAGGACACGGAATTAAACAAAACTTCTGCTTTATCATCTCCTATGTAGGGTCTCCGTGCTCCTTTCTTTTCATTGAAGCCACCAGACAGATAATATTGTATAGAAAGAAAAGCCAGGGACACACGGTTAACCAGCCACAGTGACTGCTTCCTGTTGCTACAGGCCACATTAGAGGTCATTTTCAGGCTCTTCCCACGGGCTCCACGAGCCCACACACAGCAGCAGGCAGCTCTGGGCCGGCCCTGGGGCCAGCGGCCTTCCTCCTCCCCCTCCTCATCCGCTCCCCACCCAGGCCTGGCACACTCAGCTCCTCAGTCGATTTTAATTTGATAAGATTTTTTAAAATCAGCATTAGGACAAAGCAATGCAAGTTTTTTTTTTTTTTTAATAAAATGAGAAGGAAAGAATAGGACAAATATGTTTCATTGGGTTTGAAAACAAAACTCCCACCTCGACGGCCGGGCAAAGGAAAGCACTTTTCCAAAGCAGCCATGTGCAGAGCCCGAGATCTCTGCAAGCCCCTTGCCTTGCCTCGCCTCCACCTCACACCACATTCTTCTCAGCCGCTCAGCGCTCACTCGGATGGCTCACACGCACGCGGCAAGCCCCCAGCCTGGGTCCTGCGTTACTACGAAGCGCCTGAACCCCTCACGCTTTCATGGTTGATTTCCGCAGGACTTGTTTCCACTCAGGTTCACCACGTGAGTCAAAGGCCAGAGTCACTTCTCAGCAAAGCAGGTCCCAAGCAGAAATAAGATCCTTTCCCAGATTGAAACTCCCTGCTCATGTTTTCCTCCCAACCATGACTCAGCAGCTTCTTTGGATTCTGCTCAAAGAATTTACCTGAACTAACCTCTCACTTTCAAAACCCATCTGAATTTTGAATTCCTTTAATAGCTCCAAATTACTTTACCAATCTACTCAAAGAATTTACCTGAAATAACCTCTCACTTTAAAAAAATCCACCTGCATTTTGAATTCCTTTAACAGCTCCAAATTACTTTGCCAATCTAGCAAACACCTTTTGGGTAACTGTCTAACCACCCTCTTTAGTCTGAGGACTGCTCGCCACTCGCGCCCCTGCAGCCGGAGTGGACCTCCTGCAACTGTCCCCTCCCCACAGCTGAGCGACCCAGGCCTGGCCAGTCCAATTCTCATGATTGTCTGGTGTTGGGTACGAGCCTTCGGCCGTCATGCTGGGGAGCGGCTGGAAGGGTGGTTTTTCCACCCTGTGTGCTAAAGCAGAGAACGCCAGGCTTCAGACGGAGCGGGAAGGAGCCAGAAGCAGAGGGAAGCAAAGGAGTGACTGTGGGTCACTTGGTGCCAATCTGTCGGTCCCCAGCTCAGGCCACCGCGTCCCCAGCACTTGGTCTCAGGGAGCTATCCCTGTATCCTCTATGCACAGTCGCATTTTTTTCTTAAACTAGGCTAATTATGTTCCTACTCTTTGTAATAAAATGGTACCTGACTAAATAGCCACATGAGCAGTAACTTCCAAATTCCTATCCCACAGTCCAGGAGGCAGCAGCTTCCAGAAATTAGAAGATAAAAAAAATCAAAGGGGTGGGGGAGAGAAAAGCAGCGGGAAGAGAGAAAGGGGGACTCTTAACGACTGAGTGTTCCCTTCAGTACCTTCTACACAATCAGCGATCACTCTGTGAGGCGCTGGGCGACAGGAAGGCGGGCGCCTCGCAGTCCTGGCCCCCAAGGAGCACAACCGGAAAGGGAAGACAGGAATGAACAACTGCGATTTCGGAGGTGAGGCCCTCATACTACAGACACACACAGGTGCCAGGAGTACAAGCCAGGGGCGCTGGGCCTCTCACAGGTGACTTTGAGCAGGTAGAGAACACATAGCTGGGAAGCCCTGAATAAGCTTTAAAAGGTAAGTGTGGTAGGTGGTAGCCAGACAGAGTAACGTAGATGACCAAATGTAGCAAAGCTGGTTATCCCAACATCAGACTGCTGGGTAACTTAGTTCCGGAAGGAAAATTCTGTAGGATGGGAACCTCTCTAGGTACCCTGTATGAATCTCTCCATTTAGGTCTGAATTATAAAGGTACTTAAACCACATTATCTTGAGTAGCATGGTAATAGCAAAATAATTTTCTACGTAGTTATGATCTCGGATATTGCATCCTGTAGTGAGTAAGAAAATAAGAATTCATAGTATTAAGTGGGTAATTCTATTCTAAAACTATTTTATTTCAGGATATTTTCTAAAATACAAACAAAAATTATAAATCAGAAGCAAATACAGTGTTCTTAAAATATCAGAACTTCTATTCCATGTCTAGGAATGTATCCAAAAGAAATAATATAGACCATGGAAAAAGCCACACATGAAAATATCCTAGACAACACAGTAAAAAATCAAGAGTAAGCTAAATATCCAGGAATGAGGAGTATATTATATTGCGTTGGAATATTATTTGATAAAATATAACTTGGCACTAAAAAGAATAAAGATAATAAAGTAACAGGATGAAATATATATTATATGGGGAAAAAAGGATATAAAATTTCGTGTATACCTTAATTACAATAACACACATTAAATAATATATTATATAAAACTCAAAATAGAGTACATAAAAAGGCCATAAAGGAAAAAGCAATTAATGTTTATGTTATAGTGGTAAGATAATGAGTAGTTAATTTTTCTGTGTTTTTTTTTGGTCAAGATGTTATTTGGTCAAGATATTTGCAAACTTTTTAAAAACACCCCCACCCCCTTTTTTCTCCTCTTAAATATTAGAAATAAGTGGTAAGCTTACTTCATCAGAAGCAGATCGAAGACACTGGACAGCAGCCTGTTTTTTCATTTCTTCTAGAGTTAGATCTGAGCACTTTTTCTTACTCTTTCCCCATTTCTTATAAGCTCCTTTTTCCCAGCCCAGGAAGATGTCATTCTCCTAAAAAAAAAAAAAGATTGGACAAGTTTCAATGACCAAGACTAAGTAATGCGTTTCAACCACTATTATTTTCCACATATTTATACATACATTCCCCTACTAAACACATTCATTCATAAAATGTACACACTGATAAATTAAGAGGCCACGGAACACTGCCAGCCAGACCACTCCAGGACGGCCCATTTGTCTGGCATCCATTATTGAGATTACTGATTACTTATGATTTACTGTGTATGACAGTAATAAATCTGATCCACTTATACATATAGCTAATAAACAGGTCAGACATTTGTATGTACATTCAAGTGTGACTTCAGTTTCCGTGTAAGTCCTAAACTATACACACAATCAAATGTCTTCGCTTCTGTACTTCTCTCTTCAATGGTGAGCGCCACGTTACTATCAGATTTTAACACTGAACAGTTAAATGGTTCAATCCCCATCCCTATATCTTCTAGTCTAAAAAACAGATAAATATTGGGTTGTCGGAAAAGTCATGACGCATTTTTGCAATGAAAAACAGAAAAAATACGTCATGATTTTTCCGACAACCCAATATTTTGTTAGTATTTGAAGTTTACTTTTTGCTTTGATTATATATGCCCATTATAAATCTAAAGAAATTCTGAAAAGTAGGCAGCAAGCAAATCGTCCTCAGACCTACCACCCAGTGAAAACTACAAGTTTTGTCTGCTCCACCTGGTCTTTTTTGTATGCTTAAAAAAACACATAGTTGAATTCACATTACTTGTACATTTTTGTATTTGACTTAACTTACTATGTTGCAAACATTACCCCCATGTTACTACAAATTCTTTGGCTACATAATATTCCAAGATGTTAGGTTTACTTAGCTATTTCCCTAGACTGGGACTTTTTAAAATTAGTATTTTTAATCGCTTTGCTACTTTGTCTTTTTCAAAGCCTTTGTTTGATAAATTACGATGAAACCCAATGGATAAACAAAAAGGGAAAAAAGATTAGACAGACAATGGCAAAATTAAGAAAATTACTTATAAGAGTACTTGGCCTACAGTGGGTCCTAAGGAAATAGATATGAATAAATGAATGAGATGGAATAAAGAAGGAAAAGCATAATAATAATTCATTCAAAAGAGTTTGGAGATCATATCATATACCATCAACTATCTAACCCAACTTTTACTTGGATTCAATACATAACAATTATCTTTATGCCAACAAGTAAGAGTGGGAGAAGGGTCCCACCCTCACCTATAATCACCATAATTAGCATACTTGCTACATAGTTTCTTGGGCATGTTTGCAGATCTCATGAACCTGAAAAAACATATTTTCTGGCTGAATGGTGTCAATTCCATTTTCCAAGGGAAAATGTGCTCGATGGCCAAGAACTAGGTATATTTCCATTTACCTAACGTGTTTGGCTGGACTACACCTGAAACCTGACATTTCTTATCAATGATATCTTCCGGAGATAGGGCTTGTCCTTTAACGGGAACAGAGGACAGAACTTTAGTAATGTAGATCCGTAGCTTCTGGAGGCAGAGAAAAATGTTATAATTTTCTCTGCTGTTCCTAGTGCATAAGACAAGGTAGAAAAGCTATGTAATTACTGAAAACAGGACTCCTTGCTGGGTGAGCAGCTGAGGCTGGCTCTGTGTCTTCTCTGAGCATTATAAACTTGTTTCTCTATTGAAGCCACATTACAGCTCAGCAGAGTGCACACATTCAAAGGTCCTAATAAAGTTTTCCATGTAGACAGAAGGACTTTCAAAATCCACATGGACGTGCAGTCCGTCTGGAGGGCAGTCTGACAATACATATCAAGCATCTTAAACATGTCCATGGACTTTCAATCCAACAATTCTGCTTCTGGGAATTTATCCTAAGGAAATAATCACCAAGGAGCGCACAAATTTAGCCACAGTGATGCTGATCCCGCAGCTGCCAATAACAGCACAAGTGTAGAAACAATCTAAATTCCAATAAAGACTTGGTTCAATAAATTATGATTTATCCAGGTGATAAGATATTACAACCATTAAAGAGATTAGGAAGCATATTTACTGACATGGAAAGCTATTCATAATATATACAAGCAAAGTAGTTTACACAACATATGATCTGTTTAGTTAAAATACGCACAACCCATAAACATGCATGAAAAGGTCTAAGAGAAATGTACTAAGAGGTCACCAAGGAGCTCGTCTCTTGGTGAGCAGGTGCAGGATACTATGATTGCTCGTTATTAGGTCATACATACTCCTTTAATAGTCAAAAGCTTATTTATTTTTTTTGGAGGGGGTGGAAAACTTGTAAGTCAAGAAGAGAGAAGTGAGAAGAGTTCCTGGAGACGTCACCTAGGACAGGCGTGTGGCATCGGCTGTATGTTTCCTGCCTGGCATGCCTTTGTTTCTACGCGGGTGAGGAGTCCACGTTTCATCCAGAAACCATTTCAGTGTCTTCTTGGTGGCCCCAGGGATTTCAAGGATGACTACGACCCAGGCGGGGCCTGCCAGAGGCACACACTCCAGGGCAGAATGAAGACCTGGAAGCAAACAGCTATGGCACGGCTGTTGCTCTTACACAGGTTCGCAGAAAGCACTTAGGAAACACAAAAGGGGAACCTGTTTTTCTTAGCTGGTTGGTGAGAAAAAGGCTTCCTACAGAAGAAAGGAGCACTGGGCCGAGTCTTAAAGAGTGGCCAGACGTTTGGGCTGGAGTGAGGGGGAAATACCGGGCAGAAGAAACAACGTGCTGAGTGAAGCAAGGGGCAGCAAACGTTTTCTACAAGGGCCAGATAGTATTTTAAACTCTATAGGTAGGCCAAGAGACTACATCAAGGGTATAACGTAGGTACTTCCACCAAAAAAAAGAGAGAAAATAAAAATTTCACATTTATTGATGAATTCAAAATAGAATTCAGCACAACCTCTTGTAATACAGGTCTATAAATGAGAAGAATGGAATTCTTTTTGGGGTGAGGTAACATTTGCTTAATCGGGGCTCAAAGTGTTCTCTATCATCAAAATCAATTACAAATGTTCACCTGTTAATGCTTTTTTTTTTTTTAAAGATTTTATTGGGGAATTGGGGGAGGGGAACAGCGCTGGGGAATTGGGGGAAGGGGGACAGACAAGTTGCTGTCCTTTTGTTCTTCAGTCTAGTTGTGGAAGACATTGCTTCACTGGCCCATGTTGGTATTATCATTGCGCTCTTCCCAGGTGAGGCAGATCGGTCGCCAGCCTCTGGACGGCCGCTCATGGCGACTCTTGGCAGCTCACACCAGCTGCCAGCTGCTCACGCTGGCTGCCGGCCACACACAGTAGCTTAAGGCAGCGCACTGCAGCTTCATTGCAGCCTACACCGTCGCCGACGACTCACAGCAGCCCAGCTCCAGGTCGAGCTGTTGTTGTTCACCATCTTAGCTGTAGAGGGTGCAGTGTCAGTGGCCCTCATGTGGGATCCGAACCGGGGCCCTGATGCTCAGAGCTGGCGCCCCAAGCCAACTCTTAACCAACGCGCCACTTGGCCAGCCCCTAATGCTCATTTTTGATAATAGCTCTACTGGCATGTAATTCACATACTATAAAATTTACTCTTTTAAAGTGTACAATTCAGTGGTTTTTAGAATAATTCATAGGGTTATACAACAATCACCACTATCTAATTTTAAAACATTTTCATCACCCCAAAAGGAAACCCTGTACCCCCTAGCAGTCAGTTCCCATTCCTCTCTCTCTCCTGAGTCACTGGACATTTCCTATAAATGGAATTCTACAATGTATGTCCTTTGCGTCTGGCTTCTTTCATTTAGGATGAGTTTCTGAAGGCTCATCCACGTTGTGGCATGTAGCAGTACATTTCCTTTTATGACTGAGTTATAGTCCATTGCACGGATGTACCACGTCTTGTTTATCCATTCATCCACCGGTGGACATTTGGGTCGTCTCCTCCTTTGGGCTATTATGAATTCATATAAACATTCACATACAAGTTTTTGTATGAACAAATATTTTCAATTCTCTTGTTAAATACCTAGGAGAATTGCTGGGTCATATGGTAACTCTATGTTCAGCCTTTTGAAGAACTGCCAGGCACTTTTTCAAAGCAGCTACACCATTTTACAATCCTACCAGCATTGCATGGGGGTTCCAATTTCTCTATATTCTCGTCAACATTTGTTAGGGTCTGTTCTTGTTTTAGCCATCCCAGTGGGTGTGAGGTGGTATCTCATGGATTTGATTTCCCTAGCAACTAATGATGCTGAGCATCTTTTCATGACCTTATTGGCCCACTGGACAAATGTCTATTCCAATCTTTTGTCCATTCTTAAATTATCTGTTCTGAACACACATCTCTTATCAGCTATATGATTTATAAATATTTTCTCCAATTCTACGGATTGTCTTTTCACTTTCTGGATGATGTCCTTTGAAGCACAAGAGTTTTTCATTGTGAGAAAGTCTAATTTATTGGTGTCATCTTTGGGTGTTTGTGCTTTGGGGTCATAGCTAAGAAACCATTGCCTAATCCAAGTCAGGAAGATTTACTTCTACGTTTTATAGTTTTCGCTCTTACATTTAGGTCTATAATCCATTCTGAGTTAATATTTGTATGTGGTATGAGGAAGGAGTCCAACTTCATTCTTTTGCATGTGGCTACTCTATTGTCCCAGCACCTTTTGTTGAAAAGGCTATTCTTTCCTCATTGAATGGTCTTGTTGGAAACCAACTAACCATAAATACAAAGGTTTATTTCTGGAATCAGTTCAGTGTCATACATCCAGCCATATTTACGTCGGTTCCAAACTGTCTTGATTATTGCAGCTTTGTAGTAAGTTTTGAAATTGGGAAGTGTGAGTCCTCCAACTTTGTTCTTCTTTTTTAAAAATTTTTTTAGCTGTTCTGGGTCCTTTGCGTTTCCATATGAATTTGAGGATCAGCTTGCCAATTTCTGCAACACAGGCAGCTGGAACTGTGACAGAGACTGTGCTGGATCTGTAGATTGTCAGTTGGGAGGGTATTGCTATCTTAATAATATTAAGTCTTCTGATCATGAACATGGGATGTTTTTCCATTTGTCAGGTCTTCTTTGATTTCTTCCAATGGCATTTTATATTTTTAGTGTATAAGTCTTGCACCTGTTTTGTTAAATTTATTCTTAAGTATTTTAATTCTTTTTGATACTATTGTAAATGGAATTTTCTTAACTTCATTCCTTAGGATTTTCTATATATAAGACCATATCATATGTCAACAGAGATAGTTTTAGTTCTTCCTTTCCAATCAGGATGTCTTTTATTTCTTTTCTTTTTCTTACCTAATTGCCTGTTACTACTGATTTATAGTAAGATTTTAAGTATTTCATCTTTGAAAATGTCTTTTCACCCAAATACTGATATTAATCCACAGGCCTGAGTTTCACTGAACACATTAATTCTTAGGTGGCATTTATAAATTCTGTTAGGTTCTTCTCTTGGTATCTGCCTTTCAGCCTGGCATCACATGGCGGAGTGATCCCTCCCAAGCGAAAGCTAGGTGGGAGTGTCTCCATTGAACAGTGAAACAGTCTCTGAGACAGAGACGTTTCCTTTGCACTGTGTCAAGGTATAAAAAATGCTACTGGAACTGCAGCTGACCGTTCTTGAACAACACCCGCTGCAAATGTGTGTGGGAATGGAGATTTTGCTTCTTGTTTTAACTTCCTACAAGATAAAAAGGTATAAGGCAGCTTGACATGACTTGTGTTTCAAACAATGTTAGTTGTTAGAATGACGCGACTACATTATAAATTTTGCATATGAGTGTTATTTTACCTTATATTTTAGGTTGAATTCATGAAAAAACATCAAGTTTGTAGCAAAAGCTACACAAAAAATAGATACAGGGTCGAGTTTTCAAAGTCGTCATCTTAAAGACAGAACACAATTACCAAGCACCAAAAGAAGATGAGGCTAAAGGACTCGGTATGAAAATCTATCAGGCCCTTTTCTCAGACACTAACGTAGCATACGGCTCGAGTTCTGCCTGGCTTTCCCTTGCTGTCTCCTATCAAAGGAGAAACAGGGAGCTGGAGGAAGCACAAGACCACGGCTTTCTGAAACACAGCTGGTGCCAGTAATTTAGCATCCGCCCAGCCTCCCACACCTTCCCGTTAACAGCGTCCTAAAAAACCAAAACCACTGTGTGTGTGAATGAGACCAATCCCACCCCCATCTTCAGGCCCTAACTGGCTTAAGACAAATTAGACACAAAGACTGGCTCAGAGAGAGGCATGTGACCAATCAGAAATGAGCAGAAAAAAAATAAAAATTAAAAATAAAAAATTTTTGCTGGGAATGGAGGGAACACATCTTCCAGATAGTGTGTGAGAAACAATATGCTGTGCTCACTGTCACTTGCCTTCTCTCCCCAGGGAGCTGGCTGCGAAACCAGCTGACAGAGAGGCAGGCAGAGCGGCCTCGCGTCACTGTGCAGCTCTGCCGCCAACGAGGCTCAGGTCAGCCCTACTTCGCAACTTTTACTTATCGGAGACCTTTTTCCCAACTTCGGCCAAGTTAGGCCAAATTTTTGGCTGCTTGGGAATGAAAGATAGAGCTAGAATTTGAGGAAAAGCCTCAGTAATAAATCAATTTCTCATTGCTCAAAAGAACTGCAGTTTGCCTCTAAAAATGAGTGGCTCCAATTAAGCAAGCGTAATTTCAGGTTAACTACAGCCACTACTTCTTCCTACTAGACCTTCTGCCAACAGCGACTGTTTCCTCCCTGGTCTCTCTGCCTGCAGCTGCCCAACCAGCTTACCCACCACCATGCCTGCCATTTTGCACTGCTGGCTAAATATAGCAATGGGCCTTTTTGTCTCCAGGACTAAAATATAAATCCCCTAGCAGGGCATATCAGGTTCCTCAAAATCGGTTTCCTGCTGGCCTTTCCCAGGCTAATCCCTCCCACTGCCTCACCATACTCCTCTGGCCTCACAAATTCAGGACCCCTCCTGTTTCTATGACCTTATATGCACTCTTCCTTTCTTCTTCCTTGAAGACTATTCACTGTTACCTCCTCTGTCATTCCTACTGTCACCATCCCCATGCTCTGCAGGGCCAGAGCATTTCACAGATTCCTGATTGGCAGCTGTCTCTCAGGGACCATCCCCAGGCATCTCCATATCCCGGGTGCCTGCCACAGTGTCGGTACTTCATAGGCATTCACAAAAAAAGGTGAGTAAAAAAGCAGAAATGGGCACTAAATGTAATATTTACATTACAAACATTTTCTCTATCCATGAAAAGATTTTACAAAAACCCCCACATTTTATTATGGTATCTCAGGGAGGCTGTAGACAAAAATTTGTGTGCCCATCATTAGCACTAACTCCTACTCTGAATTTACTTTCATTCCTTATGTGTAAAAAATTTAATTAACGTCTGTTGAGTGAGTGTTTGTTGAAATACAATATACGCAGTGAGACACTTGAGAAACCAAGGGTGGGTCAGATTTTTGTAGCTGTTATTATTAAAGATGACACTAATCTGTAAGGGAAAACAATGCAGATGCCAGCCTTTCCAAGCAGTGCAATGTTAAACTAATGGGGGTGTAACCGCAAGAGTACGTAACAAGTCAGCTGGGAGAAAAACGAGCTTTGCTGAATGCAGACGTGCTCAGTGTATCCAGCAATCAGGACGATCAGGATTATCCTTACTTAGCCTGTGGACAAATCCAGATGATATAATAGTCCAGCTACATTTCTAGCATGATGGACTCTGAGCTAAAAGATAAAGTTAGGGGACTTAAAAAGAAGCTGCAACGAAGTACAGAAATCAAAACAGCGTGGTAAAGGCACAGACAGACACACAGATCAGTGGAGTACAAGAGGGAGCCCAGAAACAAGCCCTCACAGGATGGTCAAATGACTGCAACAAGGGGCCAAGGCCATTCAATGAGGAAAGGATAAGTCATTTCAACAAATGGTGCTGGGACAACTGGGTAGCCACATGCAAAGGAATGAAACTAGATCCCACTTTGCACTTTTCACAAAAACTAACTCAAAATGGATGAGATTTATATGTAAAACCTAAAACTATACAACTCTTGGAAGAAACATAGGGCATAATTTGGTAATGATTTCTTGGATATGACACCAAAGGCACAGGCAACAAAAGAAAAAACGGTCAAACTGGGTTTCATGAGAACTTAAAAATGCTGTGCGTTAAAATACACTATAAACAGTGAAACAGCAACCCACAGAATGGGAGAAAATACTTGCATGCCATCTATGTGATAAGGAGTTAATATCCAGAACATATAGTGAACTCCTAAAACTCAACAACAAAACAACCAGATTCGAAATGGGCAAAGGACTTAAGCAGAGGTTTTTCCAAAGAAGATACACAAATCAAATGGCCAATAAACATATAAGAAGATGCGCAATGTCACTAATCATTAGGGGGAAATGTGAATCAAACTACAGAGATACCACCTCACACCAATTAGGATGGCTACTGTAAAAAACAAACAAACAACAAAAACCCCCCAGAAAATAACAATATTGGCGAGGATGTGGAGAAATTGGAACCCTATGCACCATTGGTGAGCATGTAAAATGGTGCAATCGTTGGCTGTTCCTCAAATAATTAAAAACAGAATTATCATGTAATCCAGCAATTCCACTTATGGGTCTATAACCCCCCATACTGAAAGCAGGTTCTCAAAGATATATTTGTATGCCATGTTCATAGCAGCATTCTTTACAACAACTAAAACATAGAAGAAACCCAAGTGTACACGGATGGATGGATGGATAAGCAAAATGTGGCACATCCATATGACAGAATATTAGTCATCCTTAAAAAGAAAGGAAATTCTGACACCTGCTACAATGTAAATGAACCTTGAGAACATTATGCTCAGTGATAAACCAGTCACAAAACGACAAATATTGTATAATTCCACTGACGTGAGGAATGTAAGAGTGGTCAAGATCATAAAGACAAAGTGTAATGGTGGCTGCCAGGGGCTGGGGGGAGAGGAGAATGGGACGCTTTCGTCTCATGGGTGTGGAGTTTCAGTTTTACAAGATGAAAGGAGTTAAGGGATGGATGGTGGTGACGACTGCACAACAGTTTGAACTGTACACTTAAAAATGGCTAAGATGGTAAATTTTATGTTATGTGTATTTTCCCACAATAAAAACATGAAGGAGGGGAATTAACTGCAGTAACTTCTCTGAAGGGAAGGCCCCCATGTGTAGCTGTGGAAAAAAGTTAAGTAGGAAAGAGAACTGAGAACAGAAGGCTTCTATTTTAAATGCGGTACACAAAGAAAGACTGAAGCAGCAAAATAAACATCAAACTAAACAAGTGAACAAATGAATACTCTCCTTTAAAAAGTTAACTAGTGGATGACCCATGAAAGAAAAAATGTGTAAGCTGAACTTCATTAAAATAAAAACTGCTCTGTGAAAAACAATGTCAAGTGGACTAGAAGACAAGCCATAGGCTGGGAGAAAAATATTTACAAAAGACACATCTAATAAGGACTTTTATCCAAAATATACAAAGAACTCTTCAAATTCAATAGTAAGAAAACAAATAACCCAATGAAAACTTGGGACAAAGACCTCAACACACCCTGACCAAAGATGACACACAGATGACAAATAAGCATATGAAAGAGGCTCCATCCACATCACGTCATCAGGGAAAGGCAAACTGAAACAATGATGAGATGCCACCACACACCTGTCAGAATGGGCAGAATCCAGGACACAGACGCCACCTCGCGCTGGACGTGGAGCGGCAGGAGCCCTCGCTCACGCTGCTGGGAGTGCAGACGGCACAGCCCCTCGGGAAGGCAGTTTGGTGGCTTCTCACAAAACTCAACAAACTCCTATCCTTCCATCCAGCAACCCTATGTCTTTCTCTGCCTTACTTCACTCAGCATAATACCCTCTAGGTCCCTCCATGTTGTCGCAAATGGGGAGATTTCATTCTTTTTATGGCCGAGTAATATTCCATTGTATATATTAATATGTACCACAATTTCTTTATTTAATTGTCTATGATGGGCACTTACTTAGTTACTTCTATATCTTGGCTATTGTAAGTAACACTGCAATGAACATAGGGGTGCGTATACCTTCCTGAATTACTGTTTTGGATTTCTTTGGATAAATACCCAGGAGTGGAATTGCTGGGTCATAGAGTAGGTTCTATTTTTCAATTTTTGAGGAGCCTCCATGTTGTTTTCCTTAGTGGCTGCCCCAATTTGCAGTCCCACCAGCAGTGCAGGAGGGTTCCCTTTTCTCCACATCCTCGCCATCACTTGTTGTTTGATTTATTGATGATGCCATTCTGACAGGTGAGGTGGTATCACATTGTGGTTTTGATTCACATTTCTCTGATGATTAGTGATGTTGAGCATCTTTTCATAGCTCTGTTGGCCATCTGTATGGCCTTTTTATAGAAATGTCTAGTCAGGTCCTCTGCCCATTGTTTAATTGTTTTGTTTTTTTTTTGGTGTTAAGTTGTATGAGTTCTTTATAAATCTTGAATATTAACCCCTTATCAGATGTATCATTGGCAAATACCTCCTCCCATTCAGTAGGCTGTCTTCTCGTTTTGTTGATGGTTTCCTTGGCTGCGCAAAAACTTTTTAGTTTGATGTGGTCCCATTTGTTTACTTTTTTGTTTGTTTCCCTTGCTCTAAAAATTAAAGTCTTTAAAAAAAAGAAAGAAGTAACTGGCAGCAGACCAACTCTCCTACCCAAATGAACAGAGAAGCCAAATAAAATACAAACCAAACCAAACATACAAAATCTGCGCTACGGCATGAGAAGCCTGCTGAGGTCCCAGACCACAAGAAGACGAGGAAGCTGCCGGTACGGGGCGGCTGACCTCTGAGGCTGCTTTCTCCCTCAGGAAAAGTACCCATTCTAAGCCCAGGGCAAGAGGCTGAGGAAAAGGCAGCCCTTTAAGAGCCTGAAGCCAGTGGAGCTGGGGGCACGCTCTCAGGACTGGAGAGAAAAAACCAGGGCTGAGGGTACCAGGATCCCAGCAAAGGGAAGGGGTGGGAAAACAGCCCACACGCTGCTGGGTCCCCCTCTGGACATGTGAGGAATTCTGAAGCTGTGGGGGACACCAGGGGGCTTCTGTGCAGATTACGGTAGTATTCTAGCCTTTTATCTGGGTATAATTACATAGATATGATCTTTGTGAAAATTCACCCATTTGTACCTTTTTCTGTATGCATTTTATACTTCAATAAAAAGTTAAAAGGGGGAAAAAAACCCTCTTTTATACTTGTACAGAATCCATGGTTGCTCCATATCTGCAATAGTAAATGAAATTCTGGGAGTCCTTAAAAAACAACTAACATTGTAAAACCTAAAGCAATCCCAGACTGAGGGACTATCATCAAAAAACAACGTCCAGGGAGGGCTGCAAAGATAAAACTCCTAGGAGGAGCACTGCAAACAAAATCATGACGAGAATGGTAACGTTAACAAATGGTGTATTTATTTGTTTGAAGGACAAATCTTAGAATGCAACACAATCAGTGACCAGTTCCTAAAATGTAAGAAGAAACATTATGAAAAGAAAGTGCTACTTTGTAATTTGTAGGTGTTCCCAGAGGATTTTTTTGATGGTTCAGCACACTCCCTAATCATTCCCGATTTCATTTGGGGGACCAGCCTCTCCAGTTCCTAGTCCCTGTGGTTTCAGGTCCTGGTAGCCCAGCCACCGAAGTCCCCTCATGCTAGTAGTCACTCACAGGCTGGGCATGCACAATGAGGGTGGGGTCGAGGCTTGAGTAAGGGCAGCAGAGAAGACAAGCTTCAGAATGGGGCACTGATTCTGTTCAAGGCCCCGGATCGAGCTGCCACCAAAGGCAGCCCTACCCCCTTGAAACTTCAAGTTTTTACTCCAATGAATGCTCCAAAATGTACTAGCTGTGTGACCCTGGACTTAGCCACCGTCTCTAAGTATCTCCACCTATGAAATGGGGACTAGGGTCACTGAGGGCTCCATGAGTTCTTGTGGGTGAAGGTGAGCGCAGGGCCTCGGGCATGAGCTATTCGCGCTCGTTTATAGCTGGGGTCCTGTCAGAATCACAGGCTCCTGATAAATATTCATGATGCTGAGAACGTTAAAATATAAAGACATCAAGAAACGTTTTAATAAACTCTTAGATGGTGGTTTTAATTAGTTACAAAGGAAAACCAAGAATGTTTGGGGTTATAAGAATGACAGTGAAAGGCAGCCTCATCTTCCTAAAATGACTCTCCCTACTCAGGGCAGGTTATGGGGAACTTGCTGTGGACCATCAACCCAGCACATCCTGAGGCAGGAAAAGCTGACTCTCCCCTTTCGTTACAGTTCTACTACAGTTTCCCTTTCAGCCATTTTTAGTGAGACTATAGACTATTTCTGAACCGACTTAACACAAATCTGTTTTAAGTTACAGGGTCCAGGCTCACTGCCCCAAGCCGCCCAGCCGCCGCTGTTGGTGTAGGTTCACTGTTACTCTACATGGACTCCACTCCTAATTCAGCTGTGAACTGACAAGACAAATGGATTATTCCTCACCTCTAAAAACCAGAAGCGCATTTAAAAACAGCAAACCAACTCCACACAGTTTCTAAAACTTGACTTCACAACAAAGTGTTTTTATGTTATTCATTCAACAATTATTTGTTATATATAAAAACAAACAAAAACAAAAAACAAAACTCTCCAATATAAAAAATGGGTACACGATTTGGGTCTGACAGACATGAGTTTAAATCCTGACTCATCATTAACTGTGTGGCCTCAGACACATCAACTAACCTCTCTGAACGTACATTTCCACGCAAGTAACAGCAGGGCAGGTAATAATTACCTTCAAGGTGTGGAGTGAGGGCCGAATACGGCAATCCCTACACGAGAGGTGGCCAGCACTGCCCTGGGCACGCTGCAGGGTTTCCTACATGACGGGGCACCTGACTTTAAAAAGAGGAAGGCACTGCGGAGAACGCCTAAGACTAAATGTAAAAGAGGTAACCGTGTCAGAAAAACCACCATTCTGCAGCCATCAGAGTAATAACTGATCCGGGGGGGATTATCTGTGGATGGTAAAACTCTCCTCGCATGAGTCACTTGATAATTACAGAGTGTTCAGCTTTATGGTGGAGACCTGGCCGACACCATCTGAACCAAAGTCGGCAACGCCAAGAATGAAACCCTGACGTCATGTGCTGTGATGCATGGAAGACAAGGAACCCACTGCTTATGGAATGTTACTGCCATCAATGCATAAGCTGACCAAACAGGCGGAAACAGCAGCCAAACCCAAAGGGATACTCCACAAAACTGGCCTGTGCTCTTCAAAAGTGTCGATGTCATGAGATACAGAGGAAAGATGAGGAACTATTCCAGGTTAAAGGAGATTAAAGAGATGTGACGACTGAAGTCAACATGTGATCTTAAAATGAATCCTAGATGAGGGGAAAATTTACAACAAAGGACACTATTGGGACAACTGATAAAAACTGAACATTCACGGGCCAGCTGAGTGGCGCATTGGTTAGGAGTTGGCTTGGGACGCCAGCTCTGAGCAGCAGAGCCCCCGTTCGGATCTCACATGAGGGCCAGTGACGCTGCGCCCTCTACAGCTAAGATGGTGAACAACAGCTCGACCTGGAGCTGGGCTGCCGTGAGTCGCCAGTGATGGCGTAGGCTGCAGTGGGGCTGCAGTGGGCTGCTGTGAGCTACTGTGAGCAGCCAGCAGCCGGCTTATGACCTGTTGTGAGCTGCCGTGAGCCGCTGTCCAATAGCCAGCGAGCGACTGCCTCACCCAGGAAGAGTGCAATGATAATACCAACATGGGCCAGTGAAGCAACGTCCTCCACAACTAGACTGAAGAACAAAAGGACAGCAACTTGTCTGTTCTCCTTCCCCGATTCCCTAACACTGGTCCCCTCCCCCAATTCCCCAATAAAATCTTTAAAAAAACAAACAAAAAAAGCTGAACATTCACGGTGGACATTAAAGTGTCGATGTTAGTTTTCTTGAATTTATTGCTGTATTAGGGCTAAAAGTATGATTGAAGAAACATATGTTGATTTGTTCAGGATAAGCAGGCATCAAAAGGAGAGGAGAGAAATACATCAAGAGGAAAATGTTAGCAACTGGTGACTGAGTGACCATTACAGTGCTTTGTACTAGTCTTACTATTCTTCTGGTGTTTGAAATTATTTCACAAGAAGTTTACATTTTTTAAAAAGATGAATATACAATTTCTGCCCATAAGAATCTTATCGCCTGCTGGGGAAAATAATACACTCTAAGAACTGTAATGAAGACCTCCATAGTAGAAATATGATCAAGTCTGGAAGAAGATGACTGTGTTTTCATTGGGAATTATTAGAAAAGGATTCATAGAGAAAGGTGACCTGGGCCTTGAAGGACGGCTTAGAAAATTTAGGCAATTTATATTTACATTCTAAAATGATACACAGTGAACTCCTGATTATCTGAGAGTATATTTCCCAGAGTATGGCAATCCTGACCAAAAGAAAGAAGAAAAAAAGAAAAAAGAATTCATGGAAATAAAACGACTGTGACAACTATAATGTCTCCACATCAGAAGGGAGTTGTTCTCTAGAATCAGAGCCATCAGCTGAGGCCACAACTGTGCTTCCAGCCCTGCTCAATCAGGGCTTCAGGGCTTTACCTATAACTCAGTTCTTCAGCCTCAACCAGGACCAGGGCCTGATCGGCCTTACGTCCCACCTAATCATCCTGGGCAGCTGAGACCAAAGTCCTGCACAAAATCGGTTTCTTAGGACATCAGAGCTCTTTGTGAGTTTGTTTTAACTAAGACTGGGAAAAACAACGGATTAAACATGGCAGATAAGGCTAGTCGCTGAAGCAATGGCCTTAAAACCGGCCCTTTTCAAGTCCAGGTTCAACTAATTCAAGGACTGAGGGGGGAGAAGAGATGTGATGAAACGGACACCCAAGAGTGGAGTCATCTGCTCCCCCGCAGAGGGCGAGGCCACCTTAAGTCTGACCCAGAGAGCAGGGAAGGCACGCATGACTGGCAGCTGAAGTCTGAGTCACGGAAAGTAAGGCCCTTCCATTCCACTTCCTCCGGTTACAGAACTTGCCTCCACACGTCGCCCTAACTCTCTTTTGGGGGATACAGTGAGCACATCCTCCCCCATTCAGTCATGGAAAAGTAGTGCAGGGACTAACTGACCCTCAGGTCTCCTCTTATTAAAACAAGTATCATTTTCACCTGACCTTGCCCATCAGCGTGGGACTTGGCACTGCTACCCTGGGCTGAGTGGAAGCATTTTTAGGGGCCTTTTATTTCCCTGTGGATTCTCCTTGTAACTGCAGCCATGTTCTGTTTTCACTAACCTGAATCTGTCCTATTCCTAAAGACCAGCCAGAACTCTGGAGGGAGGATCAAACACTGCTGGGTCCTGACAGCTGCCTTGAACGGACTCCTCGTCCCTACTGATAAAGAAACTGGATGAATTCACAATCTCATCAGATTGTGCTCGACTACAATCTTACCAGTAGGCCCATGTTTTAGGCCCTTTTCAATGTCCTACAGCACCTAGCACATAAATACTTGGCGCTAACAAATTTATTGGTACTGATGAAACATTGTAGGCCAATACTGTTAATATACAATTCTAAGAGTACATGATCTTTGAACTAAGAGAAATAGCTTCCTCATTTCTGGAAATAAAAATTCTTCCATCTTTATAGATTGAGCATTTTACTTGCTCCTAAAATAATATATTTTACGTTTACTGGAAAATAATAGAGCCTCAGTAAGGAAATTATACAAATGATTGACCCAAGTACTACATTTCTGATTATAAGGTTCTAAGTCGATCTCCTGAAAACTTGATTTGCCCTAATTCTCACCAGTCAAGGCAGCAGGCATCCTGGAAGCAGGAAACATGCAGCTGTGTCCAGCTAGGAGGGTGCGAACGCCAGGCAGTGAGAAGATGTACTCTACACAACTGTCGCGTGACAAACATTAGGCATACTGGTGAAATCCCCTGTATTCACAGGACTTTGAGACTGTTCTGTGGTTCGCTAAGGGCAAAGCCAGCTTCTTCAGTCAATGAAACTTTGTTCCTGTTGGCGGTGTTAGTAACAATGGTTTAAAACAACACAAACTGCCCACAAAACACTCCGCTTTATGTGCAGTTTGTACACAGAAGTCAGCCAGAGCCCAGCCATTCGCTGGTGGTGATGCCGCTTCCCTCCGGCAGGCCTCACTTTCTAGCTCCTCTTGGAGAGTGAGACTGAAGCTTTCCCCCCAAGAACCTAGATTTGGTTGCTTTTCTCACTTTAAACCCAGCACTTAAGTCAAATAAAATGTGTCATGGCTGACTTTGCAGGTGACATGCAATCAATTATGGCACAGTTCTGTGCTTTACCGAACTTGGAAATCCGCTGATTTGTAACACACACTTTGATTAATAAGCAACTGGACATCATTCCTACAGATGACATAGTAAGCTTTGGAGTGTTAAGAAGTATAACTGACACAAGGATTACGTTTCAGCCATAGGATACAAGGGTCCTAAATAGCAGAAGCCAATGCTCCTTGAAGGTAGCAGGTCATCAGACTGTCAACAGTCTGTGACAATCCCCAAGTCTGGGCCAGAGCGTAATAGACACAGAACATCTAATACAGAGAAAAGAGCTAAGCTAAACAGTGTGCTCTGTGACATGGCTCATTGCCAGCTCCTGGCAGGTGAGAAGTCTGTGGACCACAAGCCAGGGCAGACAGCGTATGAAAATGCTCTCTGGGGCCAGCTGAGTGGCGCGTTGGTTAAGAGCTGGCTTGGGACGCCAGAGGGCCCCGGTTCGAATCCCACATATGAGGGCCAGTGACACTGCCCTCTACAGCTAAG
>NW_017732140.1:347669-368738 GCF_001890085.2 Hipposideros armiger | reverse complement strand
CTGAAGAACAAAACGACAGCAACTTGTCTGTTCCCCTTCCCCCAATTCCCCAGCACTGTTCCCCTCCCCCAATTCCCCAATAAAAATCTTTAAAAAAAGGAAAAAAGAAAACGCTCTCTGAAGAGAAACGCTAACGTGCAGACGCGATCATGCATTCCCACAGAACATCTAGAGACGTAAATACCTGTTCCTGCAGGTCGTAGTCGCAGCTGTCATGCAGCAGCAGACTGAGGACGTAACGAGTGTAAATCATGGCATCGATGCCACATTTCTCTAGCTCTTGTCCCAGCCAGGTCTGCACTGGACCCAAAGCATGAAGCAGAGACATTTCAGAAACAGATCCCGGGTCTGGGTCAGAGCTGGAGGAGCCTTCAGATGGTAAACCACCCACAACAACTGGACAGACAGGGCGCATGAATTTAGGTTGCTGACATCCTTAGAAGGCGAAGCATTTTCTGGAGCGGATGTTGTGTTGTATCTGGAGGGGATTTTTCACTCCAGTGAGAAGGAGAGAAGCTGGGCATCTAGGAGAAGCATGGAGCTGTGCTGGCCGTCATCCGTCTAGAGCAGCATTTCCCTCCTCAGGCACGGCCAGTGAATGAATCAGCATCATGACAGCAACACACATGGAGGTGCGACTTCCTGCTTTAATTGCACATTGAGGCCAAATGTAAGTCTCGGGCAGAACCTACAGAAATGAGAGAGAAAAAAAGGCATGCGTTACAGAGAGATATAAACTAAGTTACTGATCTTTTGGGGGGAAAAAAAATCCCAAATGAACTGTTCTTCTTTATTAAAATACCTTTGATATCTTAGAATACTGATTTCTTTTGCTGTAATTTTTGACATTTTAAGCTAAGTAATATTTTAAACTTTTAAAGCTTAATGTAATTTAAAAGAAAGGAAAATTCAGACATTTATAACTTCGTGCTTGTGCTCCATTATACTGTTTATTTTGCTATCTCAAGAGATTGGACTAGTAAAATCGTGTTTATCTGTAGTGCTCAAATCACTCGTCATTTTTAAGTACGACAGAAATAAGCAACTGAATAGTAATTTCATTGAAACATTGGTAAAAAAATTAGTCCTTTAAATTTAGGCTTTACCATAAGTAATCAATTACTTTGTATGCCTAAAGCCTTTGGACTTGCTCATCACTTACTTCATAAAAACAAATTGAGAAATGGATTTGTCTTAGAGCCGCGCCAGGCTGTTCTGTTAATCCTATTGTAATTTTTATTCTTATACATCTAGGTTGACTTTTTGATGACTTGTGATAGATACCACTCTTTAAATTTTATAGCTTTCCCCCTAAATTAACATATTTTCAATATGTCAAACTAATATAACAGTGGCCTTATTAAATCGTAATATTCTTTGTGTTAGAGTTCTGATTAATTTATACCACTAGAAAATGAAAATTAACGTAGTGATAAGTAAATCTCATTGGCTTACCTTTCACAAAAATTTTAGGAGACAGTAAAAAGCCTACCAAAAATTATTTTTAAAGAAGTATTAAAAAAAAAGTATTAATACTTATTGTTAGTAAAAGCATCAAATCAGAAAGACACACACTCTTCCCAAAGGTTTAAGACTCAGTTTCTTGCATTTCATCTATAACTACAAAGCAAATTTTACGTCCATTAAATATAAAAACAAATTGTTTAAACCCACCACAGGACTAAGTTCCTAGATTAATGTATCACTGAGGCACATTCTGCTACTTTCTAAAATCTTCTCTACCATACTCTCTTTTCTGATTTGGGAAAACTAGATAAATTAAAGCAAAGGTTTTCAGTAATTTTCACCTGCTGAAATTTTCCAGCTGACTCTCAAAAATAAAACATTTCCCATAAATTCTCTAGTATGTTTGGATCTCAGGATGCCAAACAGATCATCAATTAACCAATGCGTTCAATCCTGGGGACGCCACTTGAAGCATCGGTACTCCTTCAATGAAGCTCGCCCATGACGGTGAGGAAATCTGAAGCGGTGGCTGAAGGCAGTGGGTGACAGCCGCTGAGGCAGCTGGAGTTCACAGGAAGAGTACCAGAGAAGAGAGCGCTGCGCAGAGGCACAGGCGCAATCTGCAAAGGTCCCCCCAGCACTGAGCAGAGCCAGAATCAGAGCACCCTGTGAGGAATGCCCTGAGGCACAGGAAAGGATCGTCACAAAGAACAGCAGGAAACAGGGCCTGATGCTCAGCATGGCTGGGGGTGGTGCCTGCTTCCCACTCACCAGAGGGGACACTGGGGCAAGCCCTCGGAAGGGTCATGCCTTAGTAATGGGGAGTTACTAGCCTCAGACTAAACACTGCTCTGGTCCTGCCTAACACATCTTGAAAGCAAGACCCAAAAGAACCAAACTGTTTTCAACTAATTTCACCAGGGTCCCAGAACAAAGCTCAAAAAATTTATAGGAACACAAAAACCTCCAGCATCCAAGAAAGTAAAATTTACAATGCCTGGTATCCAATCAAAAATGAGCAGACATGCAAAGAAGCAGAAACAAAGGAAGTGGAAACGAAGAGAAAAATAAACTAACTGAAACCAACTCAGGATTGACACAGAAGTTACAATGCGCAGAAAAGGACTTTAAAACAGTTATTGTGACTAAATGCCATATATCTGAAAAGTAGACAATAGAAGATATAAAAGACATAAAGTCAAAGTCAAACATCTAGAGACGAAAACTACATAGGGTGGGGATTAATTGGAGACTAGAAATTTCAGAAGAAAAGATTACTGACTCTTAAACCGCAAAAGAAACTACACAAAACTAAGTACACAAAGGCCTTTAAAAAATTCAGAGCTTCAGTGAGCTGTGTGACAATTTTAAGGAATCTAACAAGCATTTAACTGGAGGAGAGAGAGAACGGGACAAAGAAAATCTGAGGAAATCATGGCCAAAATTTCCCAAAACTAATGAAAACTAAAACACACATATCCAAGAAGTTCACTGCACTACAAGCCTAAGAAATATGAAGAAAATAACATGTAGGCACACTATAACAAAACTATTCAAACCAGTGATAAAGAGAAAAACGTTAGCGCCGCCAGAGGGGAGGGGAATATTAGGCAGAGCAGAACAAAGATAAGGATGGCCTCACATTTCTTGTCGGAAACAATGCAAGTGAGAAGATAATGGGCAAAAACTGTAAAGTACTAAAAAAACTTTCAACTTAGAATTCTATACTCATCAAAAATACCTTTCAAAATGAAAGTGAAAAAGACTTTCAGATATTCAAAAGCTGAAATAATTCATCACCTGCAAGATATGTTAAAGGAAGTCCAGGCAGAAGGAAACTGATACCAGAACAAAATGTGGACCCACACAAAGGAACAAAGAGCACTGGGAAATGCTAACTACATTTTTATTATTTAAACATCTTTAAAAGATAACTAAGTGACGAAACAAAAACAACAGTGTATTGTGAGATTTGGAAAATATATATATATATGTATATGTGTATATATATATATATATATATATATATACACATATACATATACACACACACACATTTAAGTAAAATGTATGACAACAATAGCATAAAAGCCAGGAATGGAGATGAAAAACTATTATAAGGGTCTTAAATATTACATGAAATAGTATAATATCACTTGGAAATAGACTGTAAAAAGATAGCTATTAACAATAATAAATTTAAATGGTCTAAACAACCAATTGTAAGACAGAGAAGGAACGACTGGGTTTTAAAACAGCAAGACCCAGTTATTATATTCTGGCTATAAAAATATCCACATTAAATATAAAGACAAAAATAGGTTAAAAGTAAAAGGATGGGAAAAGATATAGCAGCCAACACTAATGAAAAGAAAATTGGAATGTCTACATTAATATCTGACACAGAAGATTTCAGATATTAAATTATAAATTAATAACAGAAAGATGCCTGGAAAATCCCCCAAATATTTGAGAATTAAAGAACAGATTTCTAGGGCTGGCCGAGTGGCGCGATAGTTAAGAGCTGACTTGGGACGCCAGAGGGCCCCAGTTCGGATCCCACATATGAGGGCCAGTGACACTGCCCTCCACAGCTAAGATGCTGAACAACAGCTCAACCTGGAGCTGGGCTGCTGTGAGTCGCCGGAGGCGGCAGCCCCTATGGCAGTGGGTTGCCATGGGCTACCGTGTGTAGCCAGCAGCCAGCGTGAGCGGCCAGCAGCCATGGTGAGCGGCCGTCCAGAAGCCGGTGACTGATCTGCCTCGCCCAGGAAGAGCGCAATGATGGTGCCAACTTGGGCCAGTGAAGCAATGTCCTCCACAACTAGACTGAAGAACAAAAGGACAGCAACTTGTCTGTTCCCCTTCCCCCAATTCTCCAGCACTGTTCCCAACCCCCCAATTCCCCAATAAAAATCTTTAAAAAAAAGAACAGATTTCTACATAACCAACTGGGCAAAGAAGAACTCAGAGGAGAAATTAGAGTGTATTTTTAAACTGACTGAAAATGAAGACACAACATATCAATATTTTTAGGATGCAACTAAAGCAGAACTTAGGGGAAAATTTAGAGCATATATTAGAAAAGGTCTCAAATCAATGACCTCAGTTTTGACCTTAAGAAACTAGAAAAAGAAGAGCAAATGAAACCTAAACTAAACAGAAAAGAGGAATAAAATATTAGAGCAGAAATCAGTAAAATAGAAAACAAAAAAACAGTGTAACTAAAGCTGGTTCTTTCAGACAACGAACTTTGCAAACCTCTGGCCAGACTATTCAGGAAAGACCGAAGGCATAAACTACCAATATTTGAATGAGAGATGTGAAATCACTACAGACTCTATAGGTATAAAAAGGATAAGGGGTATTATAAAAACTACACCAATAAATTAAACAACTTAGATGAAATGGACAAATTCCTTGAAAACACACATTACCAAAGTTCACTCAAGAAGAAACATAATAGCCCTGTATCTATAAAAGGAACTGGATTTATAGCTTAAAACTTTCCCACAAAGAAATCTCCAGGCCCAAATGGCTTCAAAGTTGAATTCTACCAAATATTAAAGGAAAACATAATATCAATTCTATACACACTCTTCCAAAAAATTGAGGAGCGACTACTTCCCAAATCATGTTAGGAAGTTAGCTTTATTCTGACACCAAAACCAGACAAAGATATATTACAAGAAAACTACAGACAATATGCCTCATGAACACCGATATAAAAATTCTTAACAAAATTTAGGAAATTGCGCCCAAGTATATGCATCAGACCCAGAAGGTGCAGGGATATCAGAAGAACGTTGTAAATGAAATCCACATAATTACCTTTGCCATGGAACCTGTAATATACTAGTTTCACTGTAAACTCAGTATAAGGCTTTTTTTTTTCATTATTTAAATGTAAAATGCCTTTGAAATTCACACCACGACACACTTGGTTCACTGTAAATACAGACTAATATAGAAACACTGCTTTAGTTTTTATTATCATTACTTTAAAACATGGTATCAACCCAACCATAGGATTCTCTCTGATGTCATCATGAGATTTCCCGTTTCTTTGGCCAAGTGAAAGGATTCAAGGAGGTGAGAAAAAAATTGGCATACAAATGCAAAATAAAGCAAAGCACATTGAACTTCCACCATCTCATCAAAAAGCTGGTTAAACCCTTTCACTTGCATTAGTATCCCTAACAAAACTCTTCCTGTAACGCTCAGTAGCTGATTCCACATGTTTTTAAATAACTGGCCATATCCATAGCCACTAGCTCTTGTAATTTGTTTTTACTCTCTCTGTAGTCCAGACTGCAGAGAACCAAGGAAAAGAGCCAAGGCTGGTGAGTCTGGTAGTTGCAGCCTGCTCTGTAGTCGTCTGTGCAGTGCCTTTAAGTGGGACTGATCACCGGGTCTGAGACAGCTGCTCCACAAGATAGCTTCTTCCTGTACCACCATGACTTGGAAGAAAGAATGTCCATTCTCCTTACTGTGACCCTCAAACCATTAGCAGATGACTCAGGTATAGAAAATTCGGTCAGAACTAAGCTTCCTCTTCCTAAGCAGCAAGTCTTTGGTGGAGGGGGAAACATTTGACCAAATTAGAGACTCTCTTTCTAGCTCTCAACTGAAAGGAGGAGATTCCTAGGTATATTGGCTCATGATTATCTGTTTAATTAAAACTTAATTCAGCTTTAATAAATAATGGAGGGATCTGACAAGCTCAGGCAAAACCCATTTAACATCTACCTGACAAGTTCAAGAACATAGCTGGTAAACACCCAAATTTCAAACTGTCTATTCCTCTTTATACTCATTCTGAGTGTGAAATGTCATCAGTATAAAGTTAAATTTCATTGTAGTTCAGTTAAATTCTCTAAAAGAGTTTTAAAGTAAAAGCACCACTGTATCCACTAGAAGGTTTTTGCTTTGTTTTGTTTTGTTTTTTCCAGATTCCCTTCTCCAGAGGTTTACTCTGAGAACACAGGACCTTTTAAGTCATCTTGAGTATCTCTTTCCCATGCCAAATTAACCCAAACCATCCTAAGGACTGGGCTGCATAAATGATAATTTATAAGTCCCACAATAAGTACACTTATTTTAGAATTTCTTTGAATTTTTTACTTTAAATGTTAAATGGTTTCTATTAAGGATGCTATACATCTAATTAAATGCCCATGGAAGTTGATGTCACTGGAGTCTTCTTTAATTCATGAAGATGGGACGGAGAAGTGGAAAGTGCACTAGTCCTGCAGTCCTAACCTCTAGGCTTTGTAGTCAGTCCCACCTCTGCTACTTAATAGCTGGGTTTTGTGCCCAGAACGTGGTGAGGTCTTTGTTTTCTCGGAGTAACAGACACTTGCTCCCCCCCCACACACCCCCGCCTCTTGCCAGCTCCCAGTTGTTGCAGAACCAGAACAAAGTGCATCTATGTATCTCGCAGCCTCTGCAGTTCACGTGTCATGCCAATGGAAGATGTTATTACAAACTACCCTCCAAGTTGTTTATATTTTGCTTAGTCTTTCAGGTTCTCTCACTAATATGAATATGTGAATAGTAATTATGTAAAATATATTGGGTTTTAGAAAAAAGTACTCAATTTCTTTACTTGCCCTCTGAACTTGCCTTCATTTATAATACTCCAGCTCTGGACAATCAAAGGCTTTCCCCTTAAACTGATGGCTGCCAGATGGGAGGGGGTGGGGGTGGGGTGAAAAAGGTGAAGGGACTACGAAATACAGATTGGCAGTTAAGGAAGTCACGGATGTGAAGTGCAGCATGGGGATATAGTCAATGACACGGTAATAACCATGTATGGTGCCAGGGGGGGACTAGACTATTGGGGGATCGCTTCGTAAATTAAATAAATGTCTAACCACTATGCTGTACAGCTGAAACTAATATAAAATAATATTGAATGTCAACTCTAATTTAAAAATACAATGTAAAAAAACAAAACAAAACAAAGGCTTTCCTCTTAATATTTTAGTTCTCTACTACAAATCAAACGTGACACCGCAAAGAACTCAAAGAGCAGAGAACGAGCACAGAAACCCAACGGACTCCCTGAGCTTCCCTTTCCTGTCTGTCCTGTGGGCAGAGCAATCCGCGCTCAGGCCACACGACCCCCAACAGCAGACAAAGCAGTTCAGCACACCAGGCCCTCTGTGCTGCCTCGAGTACAATTCCCAGTTCCTGGGATTCGAGACAGCCTGGTGGTGAATGAAGCCATCTCCTGAAGACTGGGGCAACTCTAGGCAGGCTTGAGGGCCAATTACAGCCTCGGAGTCGAACAGCAATCTGAGCCCAGGAGTAAAAATGGTGAAGCAGGGGCACAATATCCGTCAGGCCCTGCTCACTACTCCCTGGACACTGCCCGGATGGGACATACCCGCGACCCTGGTCTCCAGGATTCAGGGCTCTGTGATGTTTATGATCAGACCTGGGACTGGAATAGCAAGCTGAATTTTAAACATAAAAGCACTTAATTCTTTAACTATCTCGTAGTCTACATGTTTTCATAGTGATATAATTAGTCCCAAATGATTTGTCAATTAAGGACAAAAGAAAACTCATCTAGAAACTTAAGTTATTCCATTAATAAACACGTTTTCAACAAATAGACAAGACATGGCAATGACACAAATTTCAAATGAGTAATTTAATAATAAAGGGGGATTTTTTTAGGGGGGAAAGGGTCGTTTTGAAGAAGTTCACTGACCTTCCACAATTTCTTCCCTTATGTAACAATGTTCTAAGAAACATAGCGCCATCTTTTTATACTCTTGGTAACAACACATACATGACTGAAAATAACTCAAATTACAGCTCCTATTAGTGGTCCTCAAGCTGTTCAGGGTGCACGAGCAGTGTCTCCCGTGAGCTGGGAGAGACACACACTCTACAGCTCAGTTTCTTTAGTGCTCAAGTACAGCAGACACGTGACCAAGTTCAAGCTCAAGGTGTTCCCTGTCTGTGTAACTACTGTATATATTTTTAGGGTTGCTGAAAACATCTAAAAGTTATTTCAAAAAACATGACCTCTTCCTGACATGGTACACACATGTTATTTGTGGAACGTTTTCTCAGTTTACTTGTGTTACAGAGAGTAAACAGTTACAAATCAGGCTTCTCTCAGGAAAATAGAACACATGGATTTTATGGAGAAAAATCTGGGCGCCTCTGTTTAACCCCATATACTCGGTGAAACGTTCTTTTAGTCTCGGAGCACTTCTTTTTTCCTGCTTAAGTTTATCATATATACTTTTATTATAAAAGTTGTTTGAAGTATTTTTAAATATGGAAAGAAGACACCCACACGTAATTCCCCCACCCTAATATAACTCACTGTTAGTATCTTGGTGTGGACCTTCCTACACTGTCTAATATGGCTGCCACGTCAGGCACGGGGGCTACTTAAATCAGCTCCTCAGTTACACTGGCCACATTTCAAGCGCTCAGTAGCCACATGTAGCCAGTGGTTACTGTAAAAATACAGGACATTTCTGTCATCGCACAAGTTCTACTGGATAACGCTGGTTTTCACTCCAGCAAATGACTATGCTGGGCTACACAAAGAATCATGAGCTCTTCTCAGGAGTTCCCAGGCCCCCCTCACGGGCCTGTAGGCCGTCTGGGATGCTCTTCTTTATACCCAGAAGGTGGGATGCTGACCACAGCGATTCTCAGATAACACAAGGTGCCCCGGAGGAACTGCTTGGGGGAACTGGGCAACATCTACCTTTATGTTTCATAGTCTCAAATTTCCTTACAGAATGTAATCACGGAAGGCTCAACAACAAAGTCAGACTGTACAGAATAGCAAGAACAGGTGCAGCTTACTGACAAAGCAAAAAGGAAGTTGAGAATAACTAGGAAGAGAGGCCAAGGGACAGAATTTGGGAAGAATGGTTATTTAGTCAAACTCGGGAAGATTATGCTGCAGAAACAAACCACCCCCAAATCGCAGATACTCAGAACCAAAGTCTATCTTGCTCAGGCTACATGTCCATCCTGAGTTGGGCAGGGACGCTCAGTGTCACCACTCAGTGCAATCAGTCTGGGACACGAGATGACAGTATGGCTGCCAACCTTGAACCCTGCTAGTCCGGGAGCCAGAGAAAAGATCTGCGCCAAAGTGTGTGCTGGCGCTTAAAAAGCTTCCTCCCGGAAGTGGGTCACTCACATCTCCTCAGTCAAAGCAAGTGTTGTGGCCACACTTCACTTCAACAGGGGGGAGACGCACTCCTCATAACCCAGGAGGAGAAGCGCTAACCATACACTACTTCCCCGAGAGGCAGCAACTCTAAAGTAATACTGTTGAATCCAGCACCCTGGCAAACAGATGGACAATTCGAGGCACAGATGAATTAAAACACTGCAAAAGAAAAAAAAATCTGGGCAAAAGAGGCTACAGTGAAATGATCAGAAAGGCTTCGGAAGGCATGAGCACTGCTGAAACAGAGTCCATTTCTGCCCGGACGCCTCTAAGAAGCCTTCCCTAATGACTTGAGGCCACACTGCTTTGTCCTCATCACCCTCTGCCTTTCAATGACATCCATTCATAATATTTGCCAACTGCTTTCTGCGTTTGGGTTCCTTCACAAATGGGGCTGAAAGCGCTTCAGGGCCAAACTGTGACATATTCCATGTACTATTTAGCAGAACGCTTAGGCCTTGGCAGGTGATCAAAACTGTGTCAAACTAAATACTTCCGAAATCTATTGGGTTGTCTGAAAAGTCATGACTTGTTTTTCTGTTTTTCGTTGCAAAAATGCACCATGACTTTTCCGACATCCCATTTATCGTGAAGAGGAAAGGTTTGTGAACTAAAACCACATGCACAACGCTAGCACCTGGGGGAATCAGCTCCGGCCCAGCTCTGAGCCCAAAGGCAGGGACTGGCTCTAACCCAGGAACTCTAACTTGATTCTCTCACCAGCTACACTCTGTAGCAGCACAGGGCGTGGCGGTGGCGACACACAGGGGACGCCCCGCAGGGTTGTCCTTCTGTATTAGCGGGCCTTGGTCTTCACCCTCAGGTAGCCAACTTGTACTTCTTCCCACTGAAACCCACTGCCTTCCCTTTGATCTAGTCTGGTATTCCTGTGATTTATGCCGTTACCTACGTATTTTTAACTAGTCCTTCCTCACTACATATTTCACAATAAGTTTGTTAAAGTGCTCAGTAATCAAGGGTCTGCATTACCTGCAACTGTCTGTTTATAATTCTTTAATTTGGTGTCTACAGGATTTTCACATAAGAAAAGCATTTGAAGGGGAAGGGTGAAATATATAAAATATACATAGAAGAACATAGAAAAGAGAATAAGGAAAGTAGATGTTTGAAATACTAAGATTCTACTACTTTTCACCAAGATCCTAAATAATATTTGCCTGGCAAGCCAGAGACACACACACATAACAAAGCAGTTATACGTAATCCTTGCCTGTTCTTTTCTGATTTCAGTGCATTAACTTGGAACACAAGGTGTTTACTGCTTATTCTCTTTAGAAGGTAGTCAGAGAGAACCTACAACCTAAACTGAAACTCTATCACCGGACCAAGTGCTAAAAGGTGGTGGCAGGCACCTGTTTAGCCCAGCTATCCGGAAAGACAATCATACCTACAGCCTCATCCCATGTATTATAGAAGTGTATCAAGTCCTAGGGAATACGTAAAGCTTCTCTTTAAGATAATGTCATCAGTAAAACTAGTATGGGACATGAGTGCTTCCTATGCAAATAGAAAGAACTGCATAAAGATTAAGAAATTCCATTTTTACTAGCTAGGCTATCAGAAATCAAATGACTGGCATATATTCTCAAGTGAAATGAATTATTTTCATGAATGCAGCTCTACAATTGTTCTTATAGATAAGACTACTACTTGATAATAATAGAAACTAGCAAATATCTTTAAAAATTACAGGCATATAACAAACCTGGTTAATCTCTATGTTTAAAACATAAGGAAGAAAAAAGATGTCAATAAATTACAGGCAGGAACAGACCTGGTTAATCTCTCTGTTTGGAAGAGAAAAAAAATAAGAACCAACTAGAAAATGATAAAGTCTAGATTCTACATAGAATCAGAAGTACTAAACAAGTTATCGGTGCAAAGTCCAGTGCCCAATGCTCCAAAAGGCCAAAACTCAAAACATCAGCATTTGGAGTAAGGAAAGACGCCAACCAAGAAGATGGGAGACCTAATTCTCAAATCCATCTTAAGAAAGTACAGAGTCCAGGCTTCTTTTATGGCAAGGGAAGGGAAAATGGGAGGAGCAAAAGGTGATTGACAGGCAAAGACTGGGCTCCAGCAGGGGTCCACGGAAGATTGTGCTTCATCTGTTGACCCGAGTTGATGTGAGTCCAGTCACGAGGTTCCTGCAAATCTCTAATAGACAATACAGACTTGCGCCACCTCCTCGGGAGAGGCACCTCCTGGTGAGGGTCTGTTTTGGTAAAACTCCAGCAGAATGCAGAACTCACCTAATGCTGGGCATGTCTGTATGTAAGGCTAAGCGGAAGCTGTTAGCCTGAAGGCCGTGGGAACAAGATGGAGCCCGAGGGGCAGAGCATTTCGCTCTGTTACAGACTTTCATTAAAGCAAAACAAGTGAGGGCCGGCCGAGTGGCGCGATGGTTAAGAACTGGCTTGGGACGCCAGAGGGCCCCGGTTCGGATCCCACATATGAGGGCCAGTGACACTGCCCTCCACAGCTAAGATGCTGAACAACAGCTCAACCTGGAGCTGGGCTGCTGTGAGTCGCCGGCGACGGCGTAGGCTGCAGCCCCTGTGGCAGTGGGTTGCCATGGGCTACCGTGTGTAGCCAGCAGCCAGCGTGAGCGGCCAGCAGCCGCAGTGAGCGGCCGTCCAGAAAGCCAGCGACTGATCTGCCTCACCCGGGAAGAGCGCAATGATGGTGCCAACTTGGGCCAGTGAAGCAACATCCTCCACAACTAGACTGAAGAACAAAAGCAACAGCAACTTGTCTGTTCCCCTTCCCCCAATTCCCCAGCACTGTTCCCATCCCCCCAAGTCCCCAATAAAAAATATAAATAAATAAATAAATAAATAAATAAATAAAAAGCAAAACAAGTGAGCTCTAGTCAGTGTGCAATGAGACTCAATACAAGGGACGAGCCCCTGTCCAACCTGTAGGGATCCTCCTCTCCTGACCCAGCTGCTGTCACCTTTGTACAGAACAGTTTGGACCAGCCTCGAAGTTCTCGCGGTTTTAAGTGGGCTGACTATTACGGAGATGACCTGCTTGTGTAAAAGTAACATTGTTTTATATCTAACTTTTACTTGACTGGCAGGTATTTGATGATTCATACTCATCTGCTAACATTTTTGCTTTTCACAGATTAAAATTTATTTGCAGGTTATCACATTACAATAATCAATGAGGTGCTTAGTTCATTTAGATCTATTAGATGTCAGAATTCTTTAGCAGGGCTACAAAAATGGCAGTTTTTTATGCCTTCAAAAAAGCCCTTCTAGAGATTTACAAAAATGCCTCTTTTCCCCTAGAAGGAGCAAACTTTGAGTCAGGCAGTTGTGGCCGAAAAGGGGCCACATACTCAACGTGACAAGCTCAGGGGAGGCCCGCATGGTGGACCCTACAAACCCAGAGACCAAAGGAACCACACAGGATGGTCTGAACATAAAAATTCCTGACTAAACGCAGGTCATGGTGGTAGTCACGTCCTGGGCCAGTAGCTTCCTCGACAAAGATCAGTCTTTCCCTTTGAAATTGTCTATTGTCTTGTGCATCTAAGGAAACATACCTTTGAAATGTCCGAGTCATCTCCTTTTCCAGACTCCTTGAAGATACCAGAGCACAGCCCACACTGCTATCCTGTTGCCCACATACCATCTCTAGTTCTGTACAAGTTTACTGTCCTGGACCCCCCAGTGTGGAAGCAGCATGTGTCTCTCCGCTTTCCTTGTATCCAATCCCAGAGATTTCCCCGCTTTGCTTTCTCCCACCCCTGACCACCGTGGATTCCACGTAAGCCCCCCTCACGTCTCCTCCTTTGATTCTGATGTATAAAATAAGCTGCAAAACTGCCGTTCTCCAGAGCATTTTCTTAATCTGTTGAGATTCTGCTTCCTGGCAACTGTCCGTTTGGCTCAAATAAGCTCTTAAAAGACTTTTTTTCTTAGGCTGGATGTTCTTTGTCAACAGTTTATAGGGTGAACACACATGCATAAAGCCATCTGGTCAAAGGGGAGGGGGAATATGTATACCAGGAGTGCCAAAAAAAAGGTATACACATTTTAAGAGATGTTATCTCTGCTCAAGCAGCAGTTCGCAGTCATCAGAAGTGTCTGGACGCTGATGGGAACCACTATGAGCTCCTCTTGTAATTGCAGAAGTCACATGAGACTTGTATTCATCTTTTGTTATCAGTATATATTGAATATTACAATTAATAGTTTTTTCCTTTCTTAAAATGTGTATACATTTTTTGCCACCCTCTGTATACTTATACCCTCTGTATACTTAGATCTGAAAGAAACAAATAGTCCTCTTGCAAAAGATAAAAAAACAGCTACCAAGCAAAATCCAAAAAATCAAAAACAAAAGGTTATTATAAAATTCAAAAAGCTTTTAGAAAATTTGTTGAAAAAGTGATGGAACAATTAAATTTTAGAAGTTTAAAAACTTCAATTGGGGGAAATCGAAACTGCTCTTCACTCTAAGAAATGCAAATTTAAATTCTGAGCAAGTTTATTTAGAAAGAAAAAATTAAAACATTTTTAGACTTTTTGAAACGGCAAAAAGCTCTCACGTGATAAAACTCACTTTGTCCAGCATGAAGCATTTTATCAAACAAAATACTAGATCATTGTGTACTAAAATACTTTTTCGAAGTGATACTTTTGCTTGACAAAATCTCTGTACATAAAAATTCTATAGCTTCAACTACTAATATCAAAACTAGAACGTAATCTAGCTTCTGAATTTCAATGAGGGGGCAAAATGGCCTGAAATTCTGCAATTCACTGGTAAGACTGTGGGTCAAGTTTTGTTTAAGTTACTACAAAAAGCCACAGCTAACTACTACACATTACAGTTGTCCAAAATAAAATGAAGTAATAGCAATATGTCAGTAATGGTTTCATATCTGCCAAAAAGACAGCTATTATACTAGAAAACATTTTAATGGATTATCTGATGCATAGCCTACTAGTTAGAAATTTTGAAGTATCAGAATAAGATTCTCTTTGATTTTGCAAAAAGATATACATTTTAGAACTCAGAATAGGTTCAAAGTACTTGTTTGCATTTTCCATCCATTAATTATACGCTTCACAGATTAAATCATGTATTTAGATGTGACTCTTAAGATTACTATTGCTATAGCCCCTAGGAAGCTACTTAAATGAACAGCGTCATCATTTAAAAGATAACCTGCTACAGTTTCCCCAAAGTGTATTCTGGGTGATATAAAATTTTATTGTTTTTGCTATAGAACTTCTTCCTTTTGCAAAAATTAGGGAAATACCAGAAATGAAACAAAAGCAGGTTTGTTTATTTTCGGACATCTTGAAACGTTTACTATTATAGCAATGTGTACCTGGAACCGCCAGGAAGGAAATAGCACAGCAGATAGCGTTTTCCATACTTTTTTCATTATGGGCCTTTTTTGTGATTTTCAGAGCATACTTTGGGAAATATGACCCGTGGCCAGGAAGAATGCACATTTTCCCTAAGGCCCAAGTTATAAAGACATAGGTCATCTAGGGTCCTTATATCCTGAATTTCCCAGAACTAAAAAGTTAGACTGAAGATACAATTCGGGAATAAGATCATTAAGTATATCCTTCTTTGCTTTCCTTTCAATAATCTGCATAAATTGTACTATTCTATACAGTAAATGAATCAGTCCTCCTTTTGATCTGCTGTCAGAAACTTCCAGATTCTCCCTTTTCCCCAGGCACGCCTCCATCTTCATTCCTTACCTGCGACTACCCCCCACTTAGGGGCTGTGGCTGAAGTCAGCATGCTCAGCGCATTCTGGGCACCACTCAAGGGCAGGGTCATGCCACCCACCTGTGGTGCACACCACAGGCTCAGCAGCGAAGCAGGCACTTGAGCACCAAGGGGACGCCTACGGCCATTGACATGATCCTGGGTTTGTTTCCATTTCACAAACCACCACGCCATTTTGCAGTGGATCAAAAGACAGACATTTGACAACAGGGTGTTCATGGCAGGGCCACCACGAGGAGCGAACCAACTGGCCAGTGGCTCTACAATGGAAGCAGGCAGAGTGTGGTGCTCAGAGGGCACACTCCAGGGGCTGGAGGGGCAAGCCCGGTGGGAAGTAACAAACATTTGCTGGGTGCCAGGCACAGCTGCTAAAAATTTAGAAATGCTGCCTAGTTCAAGTGTATTTCAGGCATCCCCGAATCAGGGAACATGCTGAGAAGTCCTACTGCACTTATAGCCAAAGCATGACTATGACTACCATATTTCCCCATGTATAAGATGCACCCTTTTCTGAAAAATTTGAGGTCTAAAAACTGGGTGCATCTTATACAGTGGTTGTAGTTTTTTACTTGCATTTCCCATTTTTTTCACGCTTGTTTTTGTGCTCATACAACCACTGTATAAGACGCACCCAGTTTTTAGACCCCAAATTTTTCAAAAAAGGATGCGTCTTACACATGGGGAAATATGGGTATTTATCTATGGCGTTCTCCCTGCATCAGTGAAATAGACATATTCCTCCAAACCTAAAGTATAAATACTTTAAAGACAGACTAATAATGCGAAATTCTCAAAAATATATTTAAGATACTCAGTAAAGTATGGTCCTCAGCAGAGGTGATACATTTTGGATTGAAATTTTTACGCTAATTAAGACCCTTCCCCTCAAAAAAAGGCTGAGATGACTACCTGTAGAGCCCTATACAGGTAAAAATTCCACTGATATGTTCAGGTGAATATTATTACATTACAAAGGCAAATGTAAAGGAAGAAAAAAGGTCGCAGAAATATACACTGCATGGCTCAGGAAAATATACAAAGATGAAAGAAAAATAGTTAACTACCCAAACACTACACATAAAAAAATCAACTTTCAAATGACTCCTGTTAAATATAATTCTGATTATTCCTTTCTTATTGATTCTGGTCAAGTTTTCTATCAGTGAAATATTTGATTCGGGGGTTAGTAATAAGCATTCTACTCAAGTGAATGTGAAAAGAAATTATCCATCCCTTGAAATATTTAATAAATTAGAGTAATCTTATCTAAACGCATCTTCCAGGTGTGACCTAGCCAGTAACTATAACTATGGAGTGACCCACCCGCCAGCACCACCTGTCTTATCACCAGGCCTTTACGTGAGGTCCCGAATCGGGAGTGTCTTCCCGGCTCTTGGCCCTTTGCTCTTCCTTATAACTTTAAGAATGAGCCATCACATTCTATGAGAAAGCCTGCTAGGATTTTGGTTGAAATGTGTTCAATATACAGATCAATTTGAGGAAAACTGACTGATTCACAATATTGCGTTTTCCTATTTATGAACAAGAGCCCTTTCCTCATTTATTTGGGTCTCTTTTTAGATCTTTCAAATCAGTTTTAATTTTTGACACACAGGCCTTGGCTGGAGATGTCTTCCTAGGTAGGAGGTTACAGACCATCTTAGGTTTTCTGCACTATCATTATCTGTGCTGATGAGAGTTTGTTTGTAGCATCCCACAGTCCTGCCGGGTTGTGCGGGCTGGCCCCGGAGGGACAGGAAGACAAGTGGTATCAGAGGAGCGTCCTTTGTCTCACACCAGATAGCACAGGAAATGTTTCCACACTTCCTCGTGAACACTGATGCTCTCTGTAGGTTTTCTGTGGACAGTCTTCATTGGTTAAGAATATCTCCTTCCACATGAAGTTTAAGATCATAGATCTCGCTCAGCCGTCGCTATCTAGAATTAGTGAATGGCTTCCTTCCCCAGAGCATGCATACCTGTGGTTTCCTTCCAGCAACAGCAGCAGCAGTGTCTGCGCATCGAATCCTTACTACCTACGTGTTCTACATGTCTTTTCATTCATTCTAACAACTCTATGAGGTAGATACCGTTATTATTCCTTTTTTAGATGATGAAACTGAAGCTTAGAATAGAAAATTAATTTCCCCAAACAGCAAGAAACAGGAAGTTGGGATTTGAAGGCAGGCTGAACAAACTCCCAAGTCAAGTTCCTGGCTACCACAGACCATCTGACAACAACTCACACCTACCCGGCAGGGCTGTCCAGGCCTCCAGGGAGATGACGAAAGACGCATTCGCAGCAACGGCCTGCACCCAGCTTGTCTTTCTGAGAATTACTTTCTGCTCTAAGGTGGCCCAACTTGACCACGGATTCCTTTCGTCTTTCAAATCATTAAAGCAGGACAAATTCAACAGGAGAAAAAGAGAGGCCAGGTTAAATGAACTGAGAATTTTAAATTCAAATGAAATAAGTTCCAAAATTTTGAGAATGAACTATGCCCCAGGGATCTCAATGCCACTGTTAAATATTTGAAAATACACAGCTAGATTGCTAAAGAAAACCAAGGAAGTCTCAACTCTACACCAAGAAAATACCAAGTTAGCACAGAAGCATGTGAAATAACTAAGTTTAAGGAAACTAGTATGTTTAATCTGGGAAAGGAAAGCTTAACGTACACTGTAAGTCTGTACACACACACACACACACACACATAAATAGTAGGGGAGGGGGGAGCTGAGGGGAGTCACAGAGGAAGGAGAACAGACTTACCCTATATTTTTCCAGAAGGCCAACCAATGAATGAAACTAAACCAATCAAAAATTGGTCTAAGAAGGGCCGGCCGAGTGGCTCAGGTGGTTAAGAGCTCGCTCAAGAGTGCGAGCTCTGAGCAACAGCAGTTTGATTCCCGGCCCGAGCTAAGTTGCTGCTGAGCTGCCAACAGGTGGCAGGATGGCTCAGCTTAAAAAAAAAAATTGGTCTAAGAAAAACACTGTCCCACTGTGACAGACAACACCCAGACCCCCGGCTGAGGGCGCACTGGCGGCTGCTAGGAGTGCTGTCAGCCCTGAGGGATGGCCTCGCCTGCAGAGCTCCCCACTCAACATCCTCCCCTCCCCAGGAGTGCTCCACATCCAAAGGCTGCCTGACGAGAGAAACCAGGTCTGATCCTGGGGCTGGTCCAGCTTCACAGCGCACCACGGGGCTGGCCAAGGTTGTGGCTGAGAGCCCATCTTCTCCCTCCCCCCTTCTGCGTGGACCCCAGGGGTGCTTCCGAATCAGCACTCCGCATGCTGTCTGCAGCTGTTCCCACAGAACCCAGAGAGGAACTGGCTGCCCCGTCAGACTCACATTCCCCTTGCCTGGATTTACGGATCAGAAGCCACCACCCCTTGGTGTGTGTTTACTATGTGCAAGGCACAGTGGGGGACCCCAAGCAGCTTCACGAGGAGGGCAATGGTGGCATGCTGTCTAGTCATTTTCAAGCTAATAGACTGTGACTTCACCACATGCACAAGTGCTCACCCAGATAAGCCAGAGCCCACGTTCCCACTCCACAAAACTCTGTTCTGTCTCGGAACATGGGTATGTTCACCACAATCTAGGCACTCCTGTCACTTTCAATCAGTCCCTCCTGTTCATCCTCTCACAGCCACCATTCACTTTCAATCCACCTCTGTTCAGACCCTAATCCAATGACTGATGTCCTTACAAGGGAGAAGTCTGGACAGACACAGAGAAAGCCCCAGGACGACAGGCAGAGACTGGGGCGCTGTGCCTATGAACCAAAGAATGCCAAGGCTGCCGATAACCCCCAGAAGCTGGAGAGAGGCACAGAGCAGGCTCAGAACCTCCGGGAGGAACGCACCCTGCCCACCCCTGGATTTCAGACGCCTGGCCTCCAGAACTGGGTAGGGGAAACTGTTCTAAGCCACCCAGTGTGTGACAGCAGCCCTGGGACACTCATACAGCCCCTTTGCAGCACTTCCTACCCTACGTCTGACTGAAACTGCATTTATTCTCCTGCAACTTTAATTTAGTAAAAAGTATACAGGGGTGTGAAAGTGAGGAGAAAGAAATGGGTCGATGGCAGAAGCACGCCATCGTTTCGTTCAGAGATCTAATCTAGGGCCGTTCAAACATTCCTCAGAGTAAAGGAACCAATATTATACCTGAAACAGCTTCAAGGGGCACAGGTGCGGCGGGGGAGAACTGCCCAGACACCCGCCTCCCACCCTCTGCCTCACGCCTTAAGTAGCGAGGCTCTCTAGAACTCTTTTATTCCCTCATTCATTCAATCAATATTTGAGCCCCCACTCTGTGCTGGACACTGCTTTCACAGCATGAAAAACACTGAGCTCAACCAAACCTCCTCATTTTATGAAATAACAAACTTAAAACACGTCTTCAGGTCCCACGGCGAGACCAGGGCCACTGTGGGTCTAGCTCTTTCCATCCTGCCATCTAACTTCCAGCCTGCATCATACAATTTCCAAGGGTCAAAACAGAGCCTTTTCGCCTTGATTTAGCATGTTCTTCTTCATCTAAGTTTCTGGTTTGGCCATTACCGTTCACTGTCCCCACAGACCTGCAGGCATTTTGAGAAGCTGACAGACCTGAACCCCAAGCCAGAGAGCAAGCGAGCCCAGCCCTGAGCCCGCGTTAGCCAACGGCAGGCTGCAGGTGCCACGTGACCCCTTTCAAGGTACTCTTCGGTGGCCCTGGCAAGGCCCCAGCACATTCCAGGTTCCATGGCAGTGTCTATCACATGGGGTGGGAAAAGCTGTTGTATACACTGTTCTTGAATGTGCAAGTCTGTTTTTCCAAAATGAGAGAACGAAACGCAGGGGAAAGTATAATGTCTAAGGGGAAACTTACTCTCTACCGATGCAGCTGCCGACATGGTAAAAAGACGCCGACATGGTAAAAAGACGCCCATGAGTAGCACCTGGAAGGTCCTCAGAGCAGTGAAGGCTCAGACCTACTCCTCAGCTCTGATCTCTGGGAGACCATCAGGACAGGAGGTGGGCTGGCGGTGCCAACTCATGTTGGCCAATGTAACAAATGACCAATATGCAAACCAGAAAACCTGACTCTACCTTTAGATAATGTACAGTAACAAAACCCTCCCCTCATGGTAGCTGATCATCAAGGGGCCTAACTGAACAGCAAAAGGTACCCTACGAGCTCAGAGTTAGAAAAAGGAAGGTAAGGTCTTCTTATGGCAGCGTCATCAAGTGAAGGTTGCAAGTTGACAGAAAGCCCTGAGACCAAAGATTTGGGGGTCGCTGGTCACCTGCCGGGGGTCATCAAGTGCACCCAATCTCCTAAGCCGAGTGCTTTCTTCCTGCTGCCGTGGGCGAGTCTGCAGGGGGTGCAGCACAGGTCCCCTTCAATAGGCTGCATTCCTGTCCTGACGACACTTGCTTTAAAAACCAGTACAGGGCCGGCTGAGTGGCATGCTGGTTAACAGCTGGCTTGGGACGCCAGCTCTGAGCAGTAGGGTCCCGGTTCAGATCCCACATGAGGGCCAGTGACGCTGCGCCCTCTACAGCTAAGATGGTGAACAACAGCTCAACCTGGAGCTGGGCTGCC